>NW_025315795.1:0-412 GCF_018294505.1 Triticum aestivum | reverse complement strand
TCCAGCTATAAAAATTTATAGGTTTAAATGACAATTTTGTCAGCGGATGGTGTTGTATGGTGCCTCTGTGATATCACTACACATAGTTTATACGAAAGCTTGCTCCAAATTTAGAAAAGAATCCTCCAATCCAACCAGAACATCAAGGTATTACAGTGTGCGCAATGCCCACTCAAGTGAAAAAGGCTTCGAATGCTACTTGGAGAAAATCATTGACAAAACTTTATGCATGATCATGGATTAATCAAAAACAAGGATGCAGGTAAAACAAGACTGCTCATTTTTATACCGAACTACAGAACATCGGAACAAATTCTTCACTCATTTACACACACGACAGCACCAGAACAAGTCATCATTCCTTTATACACCACACTACAGAACCTCAGAGCAAGTGAACCAATGAATCTGT
>NW_025315794.1:0-412 GCF_018294505.1 Triticum aestivum | reverse complement strand
AAAGAGATAGTCCAGTTTGTACACGAGGTGCGTCCAGTTTTCGCCGTGACCCTCTCTACTCTTTTGCACATGCTATGCGGATGAAATGATGATACCATGCCAAGTTCCAACATTTTCAGAGTTCATTTTGTAGTGATTTTCAATTTCACCGTCATTTAGCTCTCTACACAACTCGGTAAATGACTGAAAAACAGCAAATGATGTCAGAACGTGTTGGAAATTGATGACGTCGGTTTGAATGATGCATAGTGAACGCAAAAATTGGCTGGAGTTCAAAAAAGTCTAAAAAACATTGAAGTGCATGTGTAACAGATGAGTTCTTGTCCGAAACCCTGATACTCCGAAAGAGATTGTTCAGTTTGTACACGAGATGCGTTCAGTTTTCGCCGTGACCCTCTCTACTCTTTTGCAC
>NW_025315793.1:0-412 GCF_018294505.1 Triticum aestivum | reverse complement strand
GTGCATGTGAGCATCTGCGGCTGCGCTATGTTAAAAAAATCATCTTACAAAATTCAACTTTCTTACGAAGAAAGTAACAACAAAAAATACAATTAGTTCCAGCTAATTTGTGTATCCTTTCATGTACCATTTTTATTTCAAGTTTTATAAATCATGTTTAGGTCAGAAGATACTATGACATGATAGGTGTGGCGATATCGCAACAAAGATCCAAGTAAAATGCACCCTACTCCTCCAATTTCCAAGCTTCGTCCGCTTTGGTCCACTTACTTTGAAACTGAATGTCCAAGCATGGCTTGGCTGGCTTTGAGGCGTCCTAATCAGTCTGATGGATATGGATTTGTAAAAGCATGTATAATGGTTGAGAATGTAGATTTTCTTATTTGCCTGCTTAAAAACATTGGCTGTAAGA
>NW_025315792.1:0-412 GCF_018294505.1 Triticum aestivum | reverse complement strand
AAAAAAGCAGGTCAGAACCTAAGATCAGCGACCACACTATGGACAGTGACGCACACCTTGCAAGTCAGTCCAATGAACCATTGATTCATGGCCATAATTTTTTCAGAAAGGTTCACGAGCACAAAAGAGTAAAACATGTGAACCATGGGATGGACCAAATGTGACACTTCCATCACCTTTGACACCTCTAAGACTGTCCAAATTATTGGACGACAAGCCATCATATCCCAAGCCGATGATCGTCGAGAACAAAAGACCACATGCTCCCTGGTGTCTGACGTATCAGCCCCACATCACACAAGGGCAGAGAAAAAGCAGTGGGTCTATTATTCTATCTGAAATCATTTCCATCATCTAGACTCAGATTTTTCTATACTCATCATTTACTAAGTTTAAGGGTCTATATAGGGTC
>NW_025315791.1:0-413 GCF_018294505.1 Triticum aestivum | reverse complement strand
GCGCGCGCCACCTCCCCCCTGCTGGCCACCTCCTGCTTCCTTCTCTCGCCCTCGATGCCCCGGACGAAGCCACGCAGCTGCCCCGCACCGCTCTCACTCTCCCTCGCCCTCCTCTTCTCCCCCTGCTCTCTCTCCCTCTCACCCGAGAACCACCGCCGCCGCCGACGGGCATCGCCGTAGCCACTGGCCTCCCCTCGCCTCCCCGACCCGCTTCCGAGCTCTGCCACAACCCCCTCCACCTCCTCGTTGAGCTACGGACCTCCCGGACGTGCTGCAACGCCGCCACCATCGCCGTTTCCATCGCCGGCCACCGAAGTTCGCCGCGGTCAATTCGCCGCCTCCGCCGCCTCCCCGAGACCACCGAGCTGCTCATCGACCTCGCTGTGAGCTCCTCTTCCATTTCCCCTCCTCCC
>NW_025315790.1:0-413 GCF_018294505.1 Triticum aestivum | reverse complement strand
TTTGGCTTTATATTTTATTAACTATGAAAGTTACTCATGTATACATGTGTCATATGTGCAAAATCCACGGGAAGTAAAAATGGATGACATATACATACACAACATGTACACCTTGTCTCTTTTGTTAGCCACATTTCAGATTAAGCAACGCCGAGGACGGCTTTATTTTCAAGAAGGGGAGGATGATGAGGACATGACTACCTTGGATACGACCAAAAATATTGCATACATGCATATTTGTCATGTGATTTCTAGTGCAAACTATTCAATAATCTATTTATGTTATCCAGAACAAAAATACTTTACACACTTTTGTGTTTTGTCTAATTGCAGGTGTATGGGACATTTGTACAATCCACATATGAAGATAGGGGAAAAGGAGAAGTTTAGGTTCTGTTCAAAAAGTCCTCTCA
>NW_025315789.1:0-413 GCF_018294505.1 Triticum aestivum | reverse complement strand
TTGAAGACTCTGTAAGAGTGCGAGTCCTTTCCATAACCGAGCATGAAGCCTTCGTGAGCTTTAGGTGCAAATTTTGACTTGTGATGGGGATCCCTGATCCAGCACCTAGCACCAAAGACTCTGAAGTAGCTGACATTTGGCTTCTTGCCAGTAAGGAGCTCATAGGATGTTTTGCCCAGAAGCTTGTGGATGTAAACACGGCTGGTGATGTGACATGCTGTATCAATAGCTTCAGGCCAGAACTTTCTTGGTGTCTTGTACTCATCGAGCATTGTTCGAGCCATCTCAATGAGGGTTCTGTTCTTGCGCTCTACAATGCCATTTTGCTGAGGTGTGTATGGAGCAGAAAACTCATGAGTAATTCCCATTGTATCCAGGTAAAGATCAAGCCCGGTATTCTTGAATTCAGTGCC
>NW_025315788.1:0-413 GCF_018294505.1 Triticum aestivum | reverse complement strand
AAAAGGTTGAAAGTTGGCATGATATCATCATTTCATCCACATAGCATGTGCAAGAAAGTTGAGAGGGTTACGGCAAAAACTGGACGCACTTCATGTACAAAACGGACAATCTCTTTCAAAGTATCAGGATTTCATACGGAAACTCGTCTGTTACAAAGGATTTCATTTTTAACCTTATTTGAACTCCTGACTTTTTGTGTGTTCAAAATGCACTGTTCAAAGCCACATCATCATTTTTCAATCCTTTCTGACTTCATTTGTTATTTTTCATGCATTTACTAATTATTTTGAGCTATAAGACCCTAAAATTGAAAAGCATTTCAAATGAACTCTGAAAAGGTTGAAAGTTGGCATGATATCATCATTTCATCCACATATCATGTGCAAGAAAGTTGAGAGGGTTACGGCAAAAA
>NW_025315787.1:0-413 GCF_018294505.1 Triticum aestivum | reverse complement strand
GAGATTGTCCAGTTTGTACACGAGGTGCGTCCAGTTTTCGCCGTGACCCTCTCTACTCTTTTGCACATGCTATGCGGGCGATATGATGATACCATGCCTAGTTCCAACATTTTCAGAGTTCATTTTGTAGTGATTTTCAATTTCACCGTCATTTAGCTCCCTAAACAAATCTGTAAATGACTGAAAAACAGCAAATGATGTCAGAACGTGTTGGAAATTGATGACGTCGCTTTGACTGATGCATACTGAACGCAAAAATAGGCTGCAGTTCAAATAAGTTTAGAAAACATTGAAGTGCCCGTGTAACAGATGAGTTCTCGTCCGAAACCCCGATACTCCGAAAGAGATTGTCCAGTTTGTACATGAGGTGCGTCTAGTTTTCGCCGTGACCCTCTCTACTCTTTTGCACATGC
>NW_025315786.1:0-413 GCF_018294505.1 Triticum aestivum | reverse complement strand
TCCGGCTCGGTATGCTTTGGCCACGATGGTCCGAGAGGACGCATGATGACCACAGGTCCCCGAGTGAATATCATTGAGGATGAGTCGACCTTCTTCTGGTGTTATGCACTTCTGACCGACTCCAGTCGCGCTTTCTCTATATAATTGTCCTTTGATTACGGTAAAGGCCTTAGATCGACGGACGATCTGCCGAGCCTCTTCCTCATCCTCCGGAAGCTCTTTCCTCAAGATATATGCGACATACGGGATCGTCCAGTCGGGAATGACCACCAAAACCTCCATGATCAAGTCGACCACCGCTGGGACTTCAACTTCAGTCGGATCTGTGGCGCTCTTGGGCTGCGGAGTTTCTTCGGTGAAAGGATCCTCTTTGACTGACGGAGTGTGTATATGCTCCAAGAACACACCACTCG
>NW_025315785.1:0-413 GCF_018294505.1 Triticum aestivum | reverse complement strand
TGACGACCAGATGCTTCAAAGGATTCTTTCATAGGGAACTATTGGAGAACTTTTCTTAAGGAGTTCGTTCAGAAACTTGTGTGGAAACTTTCTTAATGAGCACTCGACAAACGCATTTTGAGAACATAAACAAGGTCCCATCTATGGACCTAATGCATCATCATAACTGAGGTCTCTTGCATTTCCCTACAAGTAATTGGATATCATATGGAGATGTTTAGTGAAGTAGAATGGAAAAAATTGAATGCAACTACACAAGAACTAGTTTGTAACTGTCATTCGGAATCAGTTTTGCGTAGTGTTAACTGAAACATGGATATCTGACTCATACGGAGTCCGTTTTGCCTCCACAAGTAGTCAAAACGTTTTTGACGACCACATGCTTCAAAGGATTCTTTCATATAGAACTTTTC
>NW_025315784.1:0-413 GCF_018294505.1 Triticum aestivum | reverse complement strand
TTCAACGACCAGACAAAGGCGTCACAGAACCCCACCTTGATCAACAAAGCTTTCATCTTATATTCGCAATATCCAGATTGCAATCTCAGTTTCTTGCTTGTTCTTCGTTTGCTTGCAGGAAACAGACCCTCGTGGTCAGGTTGATCGTGCTCCGGCGTGGTCAATAACCTCTCGGAGTTGGTTTAGCGATTGCTAAGGCGCGACGTCCTCGCACGTTCGTAGTCGGGTCGTCAAAGTCGACTTCCACCAAAGCGATATCCATCATCTCATCGAAACACGGGACACCTTTGCCTCTATCAGACTTTGTTTTAGGTTTACCTCGAACAAAGAAGGGGAGGGATAGCATATTTGTTGTCGTGGATAGATTCTCGAAAATGGCACACTTTATACCATGTCATAAAAGCGATGATGCT
>NW_025315783.1:0-413 GCF_018294505.1 Triticum aestivum | reverse complement strand
AAAACTCAAACAAAAATGTTCTGTGGGTGCTAAATAATACACTGGTAATTATGGTGGAGAAAACACATTTTTATAAAATACCTAAATACTTTTAAATGAAATAAAACAGAAAAGGAAATAAGCAAATAAAAAGAAAACAGAAAACAGAAACAGAGCAGGAAAAGAAAAAGAAGGAGCAGGCCTTCCCCCCCACTGGACCCGTGGCCCATCTGCACCGAACCCCCCCGGCCCAAACTGGGCCGCACCCCCGCACCCCCGACCCCGGCCCAGCCCACCTCTCCTCCCTCGCCCCCTTCCCTGTTCCCCCGACCGGGTCGGAACAGGGGCGCGCTCCCGCCCGACCCCCTCGCCGGCACCGACGCCGGAGAGGATAAGGGCGCCAGCGGCCCCCGCCTCCTCGGGCCTCTCTCCCA
>NW_025315782.1:0-413 GCF_018294505.1 Triticum aestivum | reverse complement strand
GAGTTCTCGTCCGAAACCCTGATACTCCGAAAGAGATTGTCCAGTTTGTACACGAGGTGCGTCCAGTTTTCGCCGTGACCCTCTCTACTCTTTTGCACATGCTATGCGGGTGAAATGATGATACCATGCCAAGTTCCAAAATTTTCAGAGTTCATTTTGTAGTGATTTTCGATTTCACCGTCATTTAGCTCAATCTAAACAAATCGGTAAATGACTGAAAAACCGCAAATGATGTCAGAACGTGTTGGAAATTGATGACGTCGCTTTGAATGATGCATAATGAACGCAAAAATAGGCTGCAGTTCAAAAAAGTTTAAAAAACATTGAAGTGCCCGTGTAACAGATGAGTTCTCGTCCGAAACCCTAATACTCCGAAAGAGATTGTCAAGTTTGTACACGAGGTGCGTCCAGTT
>NW_025315781.1:0-413 GCF_018294505.1 Triticum aestivum | reverse complement strand
CCGCAGGGTAGGGTTGAGGGGCTTGGGTGTCTTCTATTTCCCGTGGTAGATGTCCATCTTTAGTCAGTGTTATGTGCGAGATGAGGACTGTTGTGAACGGCATTGGCCCCTTTTCAGGCGTAATAGGGCTAGGGTTTTGTTGGGGGTTATTATGGAGGAAACTTTTTGTTTGAAAGGGGGTGATCTTGGATAAAAAGATCCAGAGGAGAAAAGGGATAAGAATGGACTGAAGAAAACTTCCAAACATGGGTGTTACAATGCACTGTTCTATATGTGGAGCTGCAGACCATAACAAGAAGGGTCACCACAATGATAAACCAAATGCAACAACACAAGAGGAGGCAGAAGATTATGCTGACCCAAGCATCATTGCAGACAAATGGCGCCCGGCCTTCTGGCCTCCTTGTCTATGT
>NW_025315780.1:0-413 GCF_018294505.1 Triticum aestivum | reverse complement strand
ATGAGGCCATCATCTCAGCGTTTTCCGATGGCTTCCGCGACATCAGGATGAAGGAGGAGCTCGCCATCCATGAGGAGTTGTGCACGACTTTTGAGTTGCTCAACATAGCAACCAAGTGTGCAAGAGCCGAGGAGGGGCGTCTCTCCCTCCTCGAGCTCCCTGCTGCGGATCCAGAGGAGAATAAGGCCAAGGTCACGGACGTGAAGTGCAAAGGGGTGGCCGTATTCTCGGCAGAGCCAGATACCAAGCGCGGCGCAGACCTCCCTGTCGTGGTTTTGTCACGGCAGATGTCCTAGAGAAAGGACTTAGTCGGGGAGCCATCTCGACGGGTTAGCTTGAAGGGGTTAAAGCGGACACAGGGACGCAAGAGAGTTTATACTAGTTCGGCCCCTTCAATGAAGGTAAAAGCCTAC
>NW_025315779.1:0-413 GCF_018294505.1 Triticum aestivum | reverse complement strand
ATAACCTACAACATTGAAAACATCATATAAGATGCGAGTGAACTCCGTTTTCGATGAACTCGAGCTTGTCACCAAGATGACCATAAGCTCCAAAACTCACAAAGAGAAGAACCAAACAAGAACCAATATTATAGAGGCAGGGGAGGTATGCCAACAAATAGAGGAGTGAAACCTCCAACTGAGAAGAACCGACATAACCTCCAACATCGAAAACATCATAGAAGATGCGAGTGAACTCCGTTTTCGATGAACTCGAGCTTGTCACCAGGATGACCATAAGCTCCAAAACTCACAAAGAGAAGAACCAAAGAAGAACCGATAATATAGTAAGAAGATGCAGGGGAGGTATGCCAACAAATAGAGGAGTGAAACCTCCAACCGAGAAGAACTGGCATAACCTCCAACATCGAAAA
>NW_025315778.1:0-413 GCF_018294505.1 Triticum aestivum | reverse complement strand
GGCTACAACATCCTCAGGATGCCAGGAAGTGGCGGCATCATCACGGTCGCCTATTAGGAGAAGGATGCAGTGTGATCCTTCGAGCGCGCCTTCCAAGATGCAGCAGTTGAGAACCCAGAAGACGAAGACGGCGCCCTCCCTCTGGAGGTCGCCCCCAAGACAAAGAAGCTACAGATGGGCCAGGGATCTCGTGAGGAAGCATCACCCGAGGATGCAGCGCTAAGCCTCGCGTCTCCGGACGTGATGCCTTCAACTAACGCATAGGAAGGCACGCCCGACGCCCCTCTCAGGATGGTCTCAGGGGATCTCCTCTGGAGGGCCTCAGACCTAGCCCGTGTCGCGAGAGTGGCGCTCGAGCACCAGGTGGAGGCGCTCTTTAGAGTGCGCTTCCCAGGAGAAAGCAGCAGGCATGA
>NW_025315777.1:0-413 GCF_018294505.1 Triticum aestivum | reverse complement strand
ACGCACGGGCATCTGTGCTAGTGAATAACCTAAATGAATGAAATTAGTAGTTAACTGGATTTTTTCCTTTCATCATTATAGAGTACTAAAGTTAACTGAATTTTGTTCTATTAGTAGTTAAATGAATTTTCTTCTACACTTTGTTTTTGAATTAGCTTGTGGAATTTGGACATGTGGTTGCTCGTGTATATTTGGACATGTGTTGCGGTGTCGAAGAGGGATATTTGAATACTGTCTCCAAGGAATGAAGCTGACTGGCCTATGTTTTGTCGGAATGTTGATTCATTTCCGTTTCGGCAAATTTCAGGTTCTCGATTTGCCCACTTTTTAGCAAAGGTCATGCCGAAATTTTCCGTGAATTTCGGCATGACTTGTGCTACAAACTAGGACATATCGAGTGCCCAGGATTTGCC
>NW_025315776.1:0-413 GCF_018294505.1 Triticum aestivum | reverse complement strand
CTATAAGACCATAAAATTGAAAAGTATTTCAAATGAACTCTGAAAAGGTTGCAAGTTGGCATGGTATCATCATTTCATCCACATACCATGTGCAAGAAAGTTGAGAGGGTTACGGCAAAAACTGGCTGCACTTCGTGTACAAAACGGACAATCTCTTTCAAAGTATCAAGATTTCATACGGAAACACGTCTGTTACAAAGGCATTTCATTTTTTAAAACTTATTTGAACTCCTGACTTTTTGTGTGTTCAAAATGCACCATTCAAAGCCACACCATCATTTTTCAATCCTTTCTGACTTCATTTGTTATTTTTCATGCATTTACTAATTATTTTGAGCTATAAGACCATAAAATTGAAAAGCATTTCAAATGAACTCTGAAAAGGTTGAAAGTTGGCATGGTATCATCATTTC
>NW_025315775.1:0-413 GCF_018294505.1 Triticum aestivum | reverse complement strand
TTAGTAGCAAATAATTTCATAAGTTCATCCATCTTTCCACTCAAAACATTAATTTCTTTTATCGCATGCACTTTTTTATTAGTAGATCTTTCAGTGTGCCATTGAGAATAATTAACCATAATATTATTTAGGAGTTTAGTAGCTTCTCCTAAAGTGATTTCCATAAAAGTGCCTCTCGCGGCCGAATCTAAAAGATTTCTAGAAGCAAAATTCAATCCGGCATAAATTTTTTGTATAATCATCCACAAATTCAAACCATGCGTGGGGCAATTACGTATCATTAATTTCATCCTCTCCCAAGCTTGTGCAACATGTTCATGATCGAGTTGCTTAAAATTCATAATATTGTTTCTAAGAGAGATAATCTTAGCAGGAGGAAAATACTTAGAGATAAAAGCATCTTTGCACTTATT
>NW_025315774.1:0-413 GCF_018294505.1 Triticum aestivum | reverse complement strand
TTTGCCGTAACCCTCTCAACTTTCTTGCAAATGCTATGTGGATGAAATGATGATATCATGCCAACTTTCAACCTTTTCAGAGTTCATTTGAAATGCTTTTCAATTTTAGGGTCTTATAGCCCGAAATAATTAGTAAATGCATGAAAAATAACAGATGAAGTCAGAAAGGATTGAAAAATGATGATGTGGCTGTGAATGGTGCATTTTGAACACATAAAAAGTTAGGAGTTCAAATAAGTTTTAAAAAATGAAATCCCTTTGTAACAGACGAGTTTCCGGATGAAATCCTGATACTTTGAAAGAGATTGTCCGTTTTGTACACGAAGTGCATCCAGTTTTTGCCGTCACCCTCTCAACTTTCTTGCACATGCTATGTGGATGAAATGATGATATCATGCCAACTTTCAACCTTT
>NW_025315773.1:0-413 GCF_018294505.1 Triticum aestivum | reverse complement strand
AAAAAATGAATACTCCCCCTGCTAGCTGGGACCCACCATAGTGGGAGGCTGACTTGTGGGCCTACTAAGATGACGGGGATGGAGGGCTTTGCCAACTTAGTCAATATTAACGATTCTAGCTCCAGTGACCATATGATGTCCATCCAACGGCCATAGTGCTTCTTCAACCTCTGGTCTTCTTGCTCCAGCCGCCCAAACAAGCGTCGTCCGTGCGGCCTGCTCCTGCCTCCCATGTCCGGATGTGCTGCCACCGCTGGCCATGTCATCCCTCTATACTCACCCACACCTCCTGTTATTCTCCGGCGACAGCAGCCTCACACCGCAGCCGAAGCAGTCAACCCACGTACTCCCCTCCGCGTGGGCATCCACTGCCGCGTCTTCCCCGGCTCCGCGTCGTCCCCTTCCTAGGCCTC
>NW_025315772.1:0-413 GCF_018294505.1 Triticum aestivum | reverse complement strand
GCCGTCTTGATGCGGAGGCGGCGGAGGCGCTCTGTGAGCTACGTCGCCCACAGCTGGAGATGGGCGAGGCAGTGAGAGAGATGGTGCGGGAGAGCACCCGGCAGCGTTGACGAGCTCGGCGATGCGGTCCAGCCAGTCGTTGTAGAGGTCGTCGACTGGGTGGTAATGCAGGAGCTCATGTGCCATGAGCAGCGCGGCCTGCACGTCCATGGGTGCGCGATGAGCGGGGGACGACGAGCCGGCCGGAGTCAGCGACGGGGTGGTGGTGCGGCCATCCTGCCGCACAAAGGGGTGCAGCGATGAACCTTTCTGCTCGTTTGCTGTTGGGGCGGTGGCTGTGTTGGCAGCGAGTGACGGAGAACAGAGGGGAGGTCCGCCAACGGGCGCGGTCTGAGCAATGCGGGCGGCGAGGG
>NW_025315771.1:0-413 GCF_018294505.1 Triticum aestivum | reverse complement strand
ATGAACTCTGAAAAGGTTGAAAGTTGGCATGATATCATCATTTCATCGACATAGCATGTGCAAGAAAGTTGAGAGGGTTACGACAAAAACTGGATGCACTTCGTGGACAAAACGGACAATCTCTTTCAAAGTATCAGGGAAACTCGTCTGTTACAAAGGGATTTCATTTTTTAAAACTTATTTGAACTCCTCACTTTTTGTGTGTTCAAAATGCACCATTGAAAGCCACGTCATCATTTTTCAATCCTTTCTGACTTCATTTGTTATTTCTCATGCATTTACTAATTATTTTGTGCTATAAGACCCTAAAATTGAAAAGCATTTCAAATGAACTCTGAAAAGGTTGAAAGTTGGCATGATATCATCATTTCATCCACATAGCATGTGCAAGAAAGTTGAGAGGGTTACGGCAA
>NW_025315770.1:0-413 GCF_018294505.1 Triticum aestivum | reverse complement strand
AAAAACTGGAAAAAAAATAAAAATAGCAACAATAAGTATTTTGTTGTAAGTAGAAACAAAATAAAATAAATAAAGAAACAAAGAAAACAAAAAAACAAAAAAAAGTGACACCTACTGGGCCCCCACGGCCTGAATACGACTAGAAACCCTACCATGGGCCAGGATTCAGGCCCGTGGGAGGCCCAGTAGGCCCACAGGCAGAGATTGCACGGTTAGGCCCGAAAGCCTGCAGTTGAGAGGAGCTCGAGTGGGTGGGCGCAGTAGAGGTTATAAACCACACTCGAGCTCTCTCAACTAGCGAGGTGGGACTACACTTTTCGGCGCGGGGCAGCACAAGGCCTTTGGTCCCGGTTGGTGGCACCAAACGGGACTAAAGGGGGCATTGGTCCCGGTTCGTGGCACCAACCGGGACT
>NW_025315769.1:0-413 GCF_018294505.1 Triticum aestivum | reverse complement strand
GCGCACCCCGCAATTAGTCCCATAATAATGCACGAGCCAATCAGCACCATACGATTAGGCCAACAAGTCTCAATCTAACAGCCATCATTAATCCAATGCCTCTACGGTATGCACTTAGCATTTACCAATGACTGGCCGTACTTCACCAGGAGAGTAGTAGTCGAACAACCAGCCCCGCGCGTCCCCTACAATCACGGAAATCGGATTGCAAACTAACAACCAGCCCCGTGCGTCCCCTATAATCACGTAAATCAGATTGCAAACTAACAACTAGCCCAGCGTGCCCTACAATCACGGAAAATTAGATCGCAAGCTAAGGGAACTTCATGCCCTTGACCTTGACCTCATCGCTGCACATACGCCGCCCACCAACAGCGTCTCCTGCCTGCACGGCGACCACGCTGCACTGCACC
>NW_025315768.1:0-413 GCF_018294505.1 Triticum aestivum | reverse complement strand
CATTTTGAACACACAAAAAGTTAGGAGTTCAAATAAGTTTTAAAAAATGAAATCCCTTTGTAACAGACGAGTTTCCGTATGAAATCCTGATACTTTGAAAGAGATTGTCCGTTTTGTACACAAAGTGCATCCAGTTTTTGCCGTAACCCTCTCAACTTTCTTGCACATGCTATGTGGATGAAATGATGATATCATGCCAACTTTCAACCTTTTCAGCGTTCATTTGAAATGCTTTTCAATTTTAGGGTCTTATAGCTCAAAATAATTAGTAAATGCATGAAAAATAACAAATGAAGTCAGAAAGGATTGAAAAATGATGATGTGGCTTTGAATGGTGCATTTTGAACACACAAAAAGTCAAGAGTTCAAATAAGTTTTAAAAAATGAAATCCCTTTGTAACAGACGAGTTTCC
>NW_025315767.1:0-413 GCF_018294505.1 Triticum aestivum | reverse complement strand
GAATCATTGAAAGTACCTGTTGGCCATGTGACGTTGGGCATCTTGCTCACCATGGCGCCTCCGCACTCGGCGTGCTCGCCACTCACTACCTTGGGCTTCACATTAAAGATCTTCATCCATAAGCTGAAGTGTGGCAAGATGCGAAGGAAGGCCTCGCACACGACGATGAATGTCTAGATGTTGAGGAAGGAATTGGCAGATAGATCACGAAAATCGATCCCATAATAATACATGATGCCGCGAACGAATGGGTGGAGGGGAAACCCTAGACCGCGGACAAAATGAGGGAGGAATACAACCCTATCATGGGGTTCCGGAGTAGGAACGATCTATCCCGCCGTCGGAAGACGGTGGCTGATTTTCTTGGCCATATACCCAGCCTCCCGAAGCTTTTTGATATGCTTCTCCCGGAC
>NW_025315766.1:0-413 GCF_018294505.1 Triticum aestivum | reverse complement strand
AGTAGCTAAAACAATTAATAAGTGCCTTCTGAATTTTATAAAATACTAAACTATTTTATTCAGGGGTAAAACTTTTTGTGGCAGTAGTTTATTTAAAAGTACCAAGTTAGGTGTTAGTGATAATTTTTACTAAAACTAAAATAAAATGTAACTAAAATAAAACAGAAAAGAATATATAAAAAAAAGAAGAAGAACAGACCCACACCCCCCCGCTGGGCCTCGTGGCCTAGTTGGCCTGTGCCGCCCGAACGGGCCGGCCCACCCCGGTCCCCCTCCCCTACTAACTCCCCACCCCGTAACCCTAAACCCCCACTCGCCCCACTCCCTTCCCCGATTCCCCTGGATCGGGATCGATCCCCTCTCCCCTCGTCTCCCTCCCAGCGCTGCCCTCCCCACCGCACCCACGCGACGCC
>NW_025315765.1:0-414 GCF_018294505.1 Triticum aestivum | reverse complement strand
GCGGCCTCGTACTCCACCTTGGCATCCGCCACGGCGAAGCCCGCAGACAGCCACACCTCCACCTACTCCCCTCTGGCTCCGCTGCCTCCTTCTTCACGGGCTCTGCTTTCGAAAGCTGCTCCCCCTCCTCCTTCTCCTCCTCCTCCTGCCCCACCTGCTCCTCTTCATCCTCCTCCTCATCCGCCACCTCCTCGTCCATGAGATAATACGAAGGCTTCTATTCGTGTGTGTGTGTGTGTGTGTGTGTGTGTGTGTGTGACCTCAACGTACACATGGTGACCATTGGTTGATCAACAAATCTTAGAGCAGTCGACGGAAGAGCTGATGGCGTAGGGGATGTTGACGCTACACTTGAAGGGAATGTCGGCGGCGTTGCCAGCGTTGAGCCCACCGGGAGCGCTCTTGATGCACTTG
>NW_025315764.1:0-414 GCF_018294505.1 Triticum aestivum | reverse complement strand
CAAGTGAGGTAATCTTCACACAACCCATGTAATACATAAGGGAAAGAGATACATAGTTGGCTTACAATCGCCACTTCACACAATTACATAAATAAAGCATTACATCATCCAGATACAATCAAGGTCCGACTACGGAACCAAAATAAAAGAAGAACTCCACATGCGACAAAGGTCCCCGATCGACCCCAACTGGGCTCCACTACTGAGCAACTAGAACGAAACAACACAAAGGGCAAGATCTTCATCGAGCTCCTCCTTGAGCTTGGTTGCGTCACCTGCTCGGTAACATAGGCACCTGCAAACTGGTTTTGGAAGTATCTGTGAGCCACGGGGACTCAGCAATCTCGCACCCGCGAGATCAAGACTATTTAAGCTTATGGGTAAGGTAAAGGTATGAGGTGGAGCTGCAGCAAG
>NW_025315763.1:0-414 GCF_018294505.1 Triticum aestivum | reverse complement strand
AATTTACCTTCAGTGCTTTCCAAAGATCTTCTTTCTATCTATCTTCGACAAAAGAAACTTGAAGAAGCTCTGCCTTCTTAGGCACATTCCATAGCTCGATGCTAATCGGGATCATGTCCCTAACGGGAACCCCGTACTCAGCAGAAAATGCTTCCTTGGTCCGGAGGGGTTTAATCGGTTGGCCATCGCGCGCGATTTCTGTGATCGTGAACCTTTCATCCGGGCGCAACTTTTTCTTTGGGCCTCATTTCTTTACTAAAGTATTGCTTGATCCGGAGGGCTATATAAAAGAAGAAAGAAGAGTTAATATATGTACATACCAAAACAATTAATGCAACAGTTAGCTAGTCAGCACAGGCTTAATATATACATATATATATATACACACACACAAATATATATATATATATATAT
>NW_025315762.1:0-414 GCF_018294505.1 Triticum aestivum | reverse complement strand
ATCAACCACGAGTAAGACAACATTACGAATATCGTTGGTTCTGATTTGATTGACGATAGCTCACACTCAAATCAAAGGTTCGGGTAAGATAATAGATCCAGCAACTGATCACAAGGACCAATCGATGAAGATATCATCTTTCTTCAACACACTCTACACAAGAATATCCCTTTGGATGAACTAAATCGGGCAAGCTTCTATCTTCCAACTCTCCAAGTTGATGCATAGCTTAACCAACTAGCTCAGGGGTATCCAACACGAATTCTTGGAGAAAGAGTGGTTTACAGGATAAACCAACTTGATCACGAGCTTAACATAACAGTCAGGCGACAACCTGGTGATACTTTCGAGAAGATATTCGGAAAATCACGAACCACCGATATGTTACTAAGCTCGAGAACAATCTTGCTTTTC
>NW_025315761.1:0-414 GCF_018294505.1 Triticum aestivum | reverse complement strand
TTATTTTGAGCTATAAGACCCTAAAATTGAAAAGCATTTCAAATGAACTCTGAAAAGGTTGTAAGTTGGCAATGTATCATCATTTCATCCACATAGCATGTGCAAGAAATTTGAGAGGGTTATGCCAAAAACTGGATGCACTTCGTGTACAAAACGGACAATCTCTTTCAAAGTATCAGGATTTAATCCGGAAACTCGTCTGTTACAACGGGATTTCATTTTTTAAAACTTATTTGAACTCCTGACTTTTTGTGTGTACAAAATGCACCATTCAAAGCCACATCATCATTTTTCAATCCTTTCTGACTTCATTTGTTATTTTTCATGCATTTACTAATTATTTTGAGCTATAAGACCCTAAAATTGAAAAGCATTTCAAATGAACTCTGAAAAGGTTGAAAGTTGGCATGGTAT
>NW_025315760.1:0-414 GCF_018294505.1 Triticum aestivum | reverse complement strand
ACACACAAAAAGTCAGGAGTTCAAATAAGTTTTAAAAAATGAAATCCCTTTGTAAGAGACGAGTTTCCGGATGAAACCTGATACTTTGAAAGAGATTGTCCGTTTTGTACACGAAGTGCATCCAGTTTTTGCAGTAACCCTCTCACCTTTCTTGCACATGCTATGTGGATGAAATGATGATATCATGCCAACTTTCAACCTTTTCAGAGTTCATTTGAAATGCTTTTCAATTTTAGGGTCTTATAGCTCAAAATAATTAGTAAATGCATGAAAAATAACAAATGAAGTCTGAAAGGATTGAAAAATGATGATGTGGCTTTGAATGGTGCATTTCGAACACACAAAAAGTCAGGAGTTCAAATAGGTTTTAAAAAATGAAATCCCTTTGTAACAGACGAGTTTCCGGATGAAATC
>NW_025315759.1:0-414 GCF_018294505.1 Triticum aestivum | reverse complement strand
AGAAAGGATTGAAAAATGATGATGTGGCTTTGAATGGTGCATTTTGAACACACAAAAAGTCAGGAGTTCAAATAATTTTTAAAATGAAATCCCTTTGTAACAGACGAGTTTCCGTATGAAATCCTGATACTTTGAAAGGGACAGTCCATTTTGTAGACGAAGTGCATCCAGTTTTTGCCGTAACCCTCTCAACTTTCTTGCACATGCTATGTGGATGAAATGATGATACCATGCCAACTTTCAACCTTTTAAGAGTTCATTTCAAATGCTTTCCAATTTTATGGTCTTATAGCTCAAAATAATTAGTAAATGCATGAAAAATAACAAACGAAGTCAGAAAGGATTGAAAAATGATGATGTGGCTTTGAATGGTGCATTTTGAACACACAAGAAGTCAGGGGTTCAAATAAGTTT
>NW_025315758.1:0-414 GCF_018294505.1 Triticum aestivum | reverse complement strand
AAAAAAATTGTGGAGCCTGGGAGTCGAACCCAGGACCTCCTGGTGTGAGAACTGGCTGCTGACCAGTCGAGCTAGTAGAGGGGACTTGATGTGGATTAGTTCTGGTGGTACATAACCTGTTGGCTCGAGTTGAAATAAAAAAAATACTAATGGCGCACCACGGTGAGGTGCGCCATTAGTATGGACATGCTAATGGCGCACCGCGGTGAGGTGCGCCAGTAGTATTGTGCCCCTTCGCCCGATCCCCCTTCCCTCTCCCCCTTCGCCCGATCCCCCCTTTCCCTCTCCCCCTCGCCAGTTCCCTCTCCCTCTCGATCCACCGCCGCCGCCGCCACTGCCCTGACCCTCCCCCTCGCCCTCGCCCTCGCCCTCTCCCTCCCTCGCCCTCTCCTCGCCTTCCCTCTCCCTCGCCCT
>NW_025315757.1:0-414 GCF_018294505.1 Triticum aestivum | reverse complement strand
AAAAAAAAAACTTGCACCTTCTTTGTTTATGTGTAATTATCATATAACGAGTTGGACCAATTAGTCTTGTTTTGATGCGACCAATGAAAGTAGAAGGAGTCGCTTACGACCCATCATTTGTAGACACAACTTTTCAGTTGAAGAAGTGCAATAGTTCGTTGTATTTAGGACGCAGTTTTTTTTTCTGAAAAACTTTCGATCTATTCATCTTCAATTATGGCAGTACAACGAACATCAGAAATAAAAATTACATCCAGATCTGTAGACCATCTAAAGATGACTACAAGCACTGAAGCGAGCCGAAGGCGCGCCGCCGTCATCACCCCTCCATCGCCGGAGTCGGGCACAATTTGTTGTAGTAGACAGTCGGAAAGTCGTCGTGCTAAAACCCCATAGGACCAGCGCACCAGAACA
>NW_025315756.1:0-414 GCF_018294505.1 Triticum aestivum | reverse complement strand
TTTACGTGTCGGTCATCAACACTCACATATTTGGCCGAATCGTGTCCGTTTCGTGCACTATTACTCCGTGTTTTGGAGACCCAGAGGGATTTCCACGATTGATGAACCCCGGGGTGCATTTATGTGTCTGTCGTCAACACTCACAGTTTTGGCCAATTGTGACATGTTTCGTGGACTATTACTCACGGTTTTGGGGTCCCGAAGCGATTTCCGTAGTTGTTGAACTCCAAGGTGTGCTTACGTGTTGGTCATCAACACTCCCAGTTTTCGCCGATTCTGGCCCTTTTCATGGACTATTACTCACCGTTTTGGGGTCCCAAAGCGATTTCCATGGTTGTCGAATTCCAAGGTGCGCTTACATGTCGGTCATCAACAATCACGGTTTGGGCCGATTCTGGCCCGTTTCTTGGACTA
>NW_025315755.1:0-414 GCF_018294505.1 Triticum aestivum | reverse complement strand
AGACCTTTTACTATGTGAGGGCAGCAAATCTAATCCCGAGACCTTATACTATGTGAGGGCAGCAAATCTAATCCTGAGACCTTTTACTATGTGAGGGCAGCAAATCTAATCCTGAAGACCTTTTACTATGTGATGGCAGCAAATCTAATCCTGGACATACTCTGTTGACTTGTCCATCAGCCGCCACTTTCTATCCTTTTTTCAACCAATAATAGATTTCTTCCTTATCCAGTTTGTACTGCGTTTTCCCATTATTTCCCTTTTCAACCAAGAGACCGGTTGGGTATCCGGTCTCTACTACTTTCACCATATTATTTCCTCTTTGAATCAAGTCCTAGATTCATGCTACAACTTTCCCCCCTTTCTTCATTGTTTGAACAAAGCCCTAGATTCGAATGCATGAAGTAGCTTTAC
>NW_025315754.1:0-414 GCF_018294505.1 Triticum aestivum | reverse complement strand
TGAAGGAGCATTGTTGGTTGGACCCCCATAGGGCTTGGCCGGTGCAGACTGTTGAACAGGGCGAGGCGCCTGGAAAGATGGCCTCGGTGTGAACCTGGGTGGCAGGGCGGTGTTGGGTACCCACACGCGGCGCTTCTGAGGACCAGCACCAGATGAGGAACCCATGTCACGGCCATGCTTGCGTGTTGCGTCCTAGTCAGTCTGACCAGTTTCAGCACTGATGGCTTTGTTGACAAGTTTCTGAAAAGATGTGCACTCATGCAGACGGAGGTCGCGGGTAAGCTCAGGACTAAGTCCCTTACGGAATCTTGCTTGCTTCTTGGCATCAGTAGACACTTCCTCAGTTGCATATCGTGCGAGATGACCAAACTCCCTGCTGTAAGCATCCACAGAAAGTCGGCCCTGAGAGAAACT
>NW_025315753.1:0-414 GCF_018294505.1 Triticum aestivum | reverse complement strand
GGTCGCACTACATTATGGAATGGAGGGTGTAACTTTATCCGAGGGACCAATGCATCTTTTACAATCCAATCCACGAGGTATGTCCCCCCTGACATGGAACACGTGATATGGACGCAAATCTTCTCATGTGCATATAATACGATATTCGCACTCACACATGGCAATCAATCAACAAGTTCGGTGTGCTTCCATGTACGGCAGATCGAGATCTATGTTCGCCACATCTTAGTCCCGGTTTTCAACATAGTCCCCTCCATATGCTTTGAGAAACTGCAATGCGGATAACCAAACGGAGCTTATCAAATGTTCTTGGACATGTCTCCCATAAATGAAATGGTTAAAACATGAAATTCAGACAATGTTTAACGAAGTTCTCTATGTTACAAGCAACCTAACGAAATATAACGAGTTCCA
>NW_025315752.1:0-414 GCF_018294505.1 Triticum aestivum | reverse complement strand
TCGGCCAAAACTCTGAGTGTTGATGACCGACACGTAATCGCACCTTGGGGTTCAACAACTATGGAAATCGCTTTGGGACCCCAAAACGGTGAGTAATAGTCCATGAAACGGGTCAGAATCGATAAAAACCGCGAGTGTTGATGACCGAAACGTAAACGGGCCCCAGGGTTCATTAATCGTGGAGATCACTCCGGGACCCCAAAACAGTGAGTAATAGTCCACGAAACGGGCCAGAATCGGCCAAATCTGTGAGTGTTGATGACCTACAAGTAAGCGCGCCTTGGGGTTCAACAACTATGGAAATTTTTTTGGGGCCCAAAAATGGTGAGTAATAGTCCACGAAACGGCTCAGAATCTGCCAAAAATGCGAGTGTTGGTGACCGAAACGTAAACGCACCCCAGGGTTCGTTAATC
>NW_025315751.1:0-414 GCF_018294505.1 Triticum aestivum | reverse complement strand
TGCATTTCCCTACAAGTAATTGGATCTCATATGGAGATGTTTAGTGAAGTAGAATGGAAAAAATTGAATGCAACTACACAAGAACTAGTCTGTAACTGTCGTTCGGAATCAGTTTTGCGCAGTGTTAACTGAAACATGGATATCTGACTCATACGGAGTCCGTTTTGGCTCCACAAGTAGTCAAAACGTTTGGGACGACTAGATGCTTCAAAGGATTGTTTCGTAGGGAACTTTTGGAGAAATTTTCTTAAGGAGTTCGTTCAGAAACTTTTATAGAAACTTTCTTAATGAGCACTCGACAAACGCATTTCGAGAACATACACAAAGTCCCAGCAATGGACCTAGTGCATCATCATAACTACGGTCTCTTGCATTTCCCTACAAGTAACCTGATCTCATATGAATATGTTTAGT
>NW_025315750.1:0-414 GCF_018294505.1 Triticum aestivum | reverse complement strand
CATAGACGGAGAAGTCATCCATGAATACCTCACAAATCTTTTCACAAAAATCAGAAAATATAGCTAGCATGCATCTTTGAAAGGTAGCAGGTGCATTACATAAACCAAAAGGCATACGTCTATAAGCAAAAGTACCTAAAGGGCAAGTAAAAGTAGTTTTAGATTGATCCTGTGCGGACACAGGTATTTGAGAGAATCCAGAATAACCATCTAGAAAGCAAAAATGTGTGTGCTTGGATAACCTTTCTAGCATTTGATCAATAAAAGGTAAAGGGTAATGATCTTTCTTAGTAGATTTATTTAACTTATGAAAATCAATTACCATCCTATAGCCTGTAATAATTCTTTGCGGGATCAATTCATCTTTATCATTAGGAACAACGGTGATACCTCCCTTTTTAGGGACACAATGGA
>NW_025315749.1:0-414 GCF_018294505.1 Triticum aestivum | reverse complement strand
GGGACATATAGCACTTAGCTCGTGTTCAAACCTAGCCACATGGGCCGAGATGTCACGCCCCGACTATAAAAGGGTTCGGCCACGGGGATCTGCGGGATTTCCTATTTGGCGCTTATGCGCCCGTTTGCGAACGGGCGCCTGCAGCGCTCCCCCCTTCGCTGGTGAGCTGGGCCGGCCCATGTACGTTTTGTTTTAATCTGGAAAAAGGTTCAAAAAAAGTGCGGGCTGCCGGAGTCCAACTCGCGAACACTGCCTTCATCTACAAGGCCAGTAACCACAACACCACAGAACCACATGTGATTTCTAGCTTGTTTGTTTCTCTAATTGTTCTCTCCAGCTGCACGGATCCGGGGAAGCTTCCCAAACCGGGTTATTCCTCTATTTCTGATCCGTGAACTACCATTTTTTTCCTCT
>NW_025315748.1:0-414 GCF_018294505.1 Triticum aestivum | reverse complement strand
GTGACGGGACGTCGCCGCAGGCCCGGGCCCGCCACTACACGGCCTCAGCGCGCGCGGATCTGTTGCGGCTGAGGAGGGCGGTTGTTCTTCTTGGGTGCATTGATCATGCACCGTTAAGGCACAGAATGCGCGGGGTCATGCGTGGCGTGGGCGTAGTTAATCCCACTCCTCCCACGTCTTGCCTCTTCGGCTCTGCTATTGCGGGCCTATAAGTAGGGGGAGGGGCGTGGCAAAACGCACGCGCGCCCTCCTCGTCCTCCATCTTCTTATTCCTCCTTGCTGCTACTTCCTCGCTGCCGCCGCACGGCCACACCATTGAACTACCGCCACAGCTCTTCGTTGCCCGTCCTTGCCACGCCGCCACCAAGCTACCACAAGCAATGGCTCGTGGCGATTGGGACAGGTCGAACATCC
>NW_025315747.1:0-414 GCF_018294505.1 Triticum aestivum | reverse complement strand
AACAGAAGGTTTATAATTTTCCTAAAACTAAAAGCAAAAAGAATTAAAAAATAAAGCTAAAAACAAAAGAAAATAAATAATGCAGAAAACAAAACAAAAAAACTGGAAAAAATAAAAATAGCAACAATAAGTAAGAAAAACAAAAAAACAAAAAAAATGCCTCCTACTGGGCCCCCACGGCCTGAATACGACTTGAAACTCTACTATGGGCCAGGATTCAGGCCTGCAGTAGGCCCAGAAGGCCCTTCAGGCAAAGCAGTAGCAAGTAGGTCCGTAAGCCTGAAGTGGAGAGGAGCTCGAGAGGGGTGCGGCAGTGGGGCTTATAAACCACTGCGCGCCCCTCTCAACTAGCGAGGTGGGACTAAACTTTGGCCGCGACGCGGGCAGCACAGGGGCCTTTGGTATCGGTTGGTG
>NW_025315746.1:0-414 GCF_018294505.1 Triticum aestivum | reverse complement strand
TTGCGGCGGTGGAATTAGGTTTTTGGCTCCTGTTCTGATCGTTTGGGGGTACGTGTGTATATATAGGAGGAAGAAGTACGCCGGAGGAGCAACGAGGGGCCCACGAGGCAGGGGGCGCGCCCTAGGGGGGCGCCCCCACCCTCGTGACCGCCTCTTTTGTTCCTTGGAGCAGGGTCCAAGTCTCCTGGATCACGTTCGATGAGAAAATCACGTTCCCGAAGATTTTATTCCGTTTGGACTCCGTTTGATATTCCGTCTCTTCGAAACACTGAAATAGGCAAAAAAACAGCAATTCTGGGCTGGGCCTCCGGTTAATAGGTTAGTCCCAAAAATAATATAAAAGTGGAAAATGAAGCCCAATATAGTCCAAAACAGTAGATAATATAGCATGGAGCAATCAAAAATTATAGATAC
>NW_025315745.1:0-414 GCF_018294505.1 Triticum aestivum | reverse complement strand
CGATTCGGCGCGTCCAGAGCTTCCCCGACTTCGTCGTCTCCTCCGCTAGCCCCTCCGTGAGCTCTCCTACGTTTCCCCTCTCTCCCCGTTGGTTTCCCGTGCAGTAGCCATGCTAGCCACCGTACCGAGCGCCGCCGTCCGCCATGGACGCCGGGCGTGGCACTGACGTGCTGTTGCGGCCAGTCCGACGAGCCTAGCATGCTCCTAGCTGCCCCAGGAGTCTGCATAGCCCCTCAGCCAGCCCCCTAGCGCCCCGTACCCTCGCTCCGCCCAAACCCGAGCTCCGGCGGCCGCAAAAGAGCTCGCCGCCGTTAACTCCGGCCACCCCAGCACCAAACACTGCCACCGTTGGATGCGCCACATCGCCAGCTACTCGTAGCACCCACCCGCGCATCAAACCGTGGCCGGAGCAGC
>NW_025315744.1:0-414 GCF_018294505.1 Triticum aestivum | reverse complement strand
ACCTGATCTGTCAGATGAGCGGCCTCCGAGACCCAAGTCGGATGAGCACCAAGGAGATGCCCCACGCGGAGGTGGCAAACATGGTGAACCATATCGCGAACTGCGAGTTCGGGGAGGACTGGCAGTTCGGCAAGGAGACGTACTCGCGCGACAACCCCCCACCAGTGGTAAGTCGCATCTCCTTATTGCTTTCTCTTCTTTGCGGCCAAATCCGGCTTCTGATCCTCGTTGGTTTCTTCCGAGCTAGAACCCCCTCATGCAGCCTGCAGCCGGCGCCACGAGATAGCCCCGCGAGTTTGTCCCCGATCGTGCGGAGAGCGACGTCGACGACCCCGACTTGGGGGCGGCGGCGATGTAAGCCGACGCCGAAGGCGGAGGAGGAGGAGCGGGAAGCGGCCTCAGGCTCTCGGCCAC
>NW_025315743.1:0-414 GCF_018294505.1 Triticum aestivum | reverse complement strand
GGGCGCCAGTACGTGTTACGGGCGCTAAAGGCGCGCCTTAGGAGCTCCCCACGGGGGAGGGGGTTTGTTCATTGGTTCTCTTTTTCTGCTGCTAGAGGCTTCGTTTGCCCTGACCTATACCTGGGCATGGGCAGCCCGGCCCAACGACCCAGCCTGAACCCGGCCGGGCAGGGTCTGGCTAATGTTCAGAACGGGCACATGCCTACAAATTTCTTTTTTGTTCAGGCAGGGCCAGGCTTGGGCCTGACAAAGTAAAGTGGTGGTAGGCCCCCTTACGTTGTTCGTTGGTCCTGCATCTGCTGCTACGCAGTTTCAGTTTCGTCAGACTAACTATGCATCGGTTCTCGCTGTCGTTTGGTTAGCAAAACTGCATGAAGGTTATCTGGACTACAGGTTGACAATAGCGAAGAGGAG
>NW_025315742.1:0-414 GCF_018294505.1 Triticum aestivum | reverse complement strand
TCTTCAGGACGAATATCGAAGGTTATTTGCATATCATCTTGAAATATCATCTTCAGGTCAAATGCTCTCCAATTTGAGCAACCAAAAGGTGAGTGATTAACTGCAGTAGAGCTTAACCTGAAAAGCGTAACCATGCTGAGTCCTAAGGTGAGCTATCTTCGTCTCCATATTGTCACTATGTTGGAAACTAAGTTTGTCCAAGACAAACAGTCATGGCAGGGGATGCACTAGTTGAATTGTAAAAAACTGAAATTACACGTTGAAGCAAAGAAGCATAAGTCATGCTCAATTACGAAAAAAATATTTATCGTCGTTACGTACCGTAAAAACATCGAAGGTCTCGTCCAACTTGATGGTGAAGAACCTACCGCTTTCCCGGTGATGCCTGTCGCACATACCCCGTTCGTCGCCGCA
>NW_025315741.1:0-415 GCF_018294505.1 Triticum aestivum | reverse complement strand
AAGTTGATAACGATAGTCCCACATACTTGTGGCACTGCCGCCTTGGTCACATTGGTGTCAAGCGCATGAAGAAGCTCCATGCTGATGGACTTTTAGAGTCTCTATATTATGAATCGTTTGACACATGCGAGCCATGCCTCATGGGCAAGATGACCAAGACTCCGTTCCCCGGAACAATGGAGAGAGCAACCAACTTATTGGAAATCATACATACTGATGTGTGCGGTCCAATGAGCGTTGAGGCTCGCGGAGGATATCGTTATGTTCTCACTCTCACTGATGACTTGAGTAGATATGGTTATGTCTACTTGATGAAACACAAGTCTGAGACCTTTGAAAAGTTCAAGGAATTTCAGAATGAGGTAGAGAATCAACGTGACCGAAAGATAAAGTTCCTACGATCAGATCGTGGGGG
>NW_025315740.1:0-415 GCF_018294505.1 Triticum aestivum | reverse complement strand
GCGGCGGTGGTGGCGGGTGGTGGCGGGGTGGTGGTGAGGGCGGCGGGGTGGGGTATTTAAGGAGGGGGGCGGCTCCGGCTTGGGGAAGGGGGCGCCCGGGGAGGAGTCCGGCTCGGACTCCCCTCGGCGTCCGTGCGGCGCACGGCGGCGCGCGCGGGAAGGCGGCGGCGAGGCGGGCCGGCCTGGCTGGGCCCTTGGCCCGGTCGGGCGCGGGGTTTTTTTTTAAAAAAAACATTCCGCCGACTAGAAAAAAAATCCTAGAAAAATATAAATAAAAATCTAAAAATTCCAAAACAAGTTTTCTTCGTCTAAATAAAATATTTAGAACAAGATGAACTTTTCTTGGCCCCTAAAATGCAATTTTTAAAACATGCAAATTTTTCTAGGGCAAATAAAATTCCAAATAAACTCAAAT
>NW_025315739.1:0-415 GCF_018294505.1 Triticum aestivum | reverse complement strand
CGGAGCCCGCCGGAGCCGCCAGCCCCCTCCTCCCCCTGTTCCCCTTCTCCTCCCTCCTCCTCCACGCCCCCGTACCCCCTGCGCTGCCTCCCCGAGCGAGGCGGCCGGGGGCCCTTCCTCCGCGCGCCTACAGCCCCTCCCCGCACCCATCCCTCCTCCCGCCGCCGTCAGCCTGCGGCGCCGGCCCTCGGCCGCGTGATGCTGGCGGCGGTGGGCTTGCCCTTCCCCGCGTGCGGTCCTCCCCTGCTCGGGCGGTGATGGCCGGCGGCGGTGCGCCTCGGCCGGTGGCGGTCCAGCGTCCTGGTGTGGAGGCCGGCGGTGCTCGCCGTGGTGGTGCCGCCTCTTGGCGGCGGGGTGGTCTGGTGGTGCTGGCCGGCCGGGGGCGCGTCCCCGGCCCAGATCTGGGCCCGTAGGG
>NW_025315738.1:0-415 GCF_018294505.1 Triticum aestivum | reverse complement strand
ATTTTATGTGCATACTTCAAATTTGAACTACATGCACATGCTCCAGTGCATATAAATTGGTTGAAAAATCAAATATGTGTCCTTGGGTGCATGCTTAGGTCCCATACAAGAAATGAGAATGAATTTCAAACACCGGGGCACCGTTGATTGCCGGCAAAACGTTGAGATGCCTGGTTTCTAAATTCTAGTAAATCCAAATCTCGTCTGAAATTCATGAAACTTGGCATGCTATCATGGAGCGGCATCAACATGCCGTGGTACAATTTTTGTCCCATTTGGGGCAGGTTTGGGTATATGCTTCTCACATACCGGAGCTTCCCACAACAAGCATGACGGTTTTCGGTAGGGAACGTCCCACCTTTGTGGACAAAACGATATCCATTGCCTCTTATTGCTTTCAAATTTTTTTCTCGTG
>NW_025315737.1:0-415 GCF_018294505.1 Triticum aestivum | reverse complement strand
AGCTATAAGACCCTAAAATTGAAAAGCATTTCAAATGAACTCTGAAAAGGTTGAAAGTTGGCATGGTATCATCATTTCATCCACATAGCATGTGCAAGAAAGTTGAGAGGGTCCCGGCAAATACTGGATGCACTTCGTGTACAAAACGGACAATCTCTTTCAAAGTATCAGGTTTTCATACGGAAACACGTATGTTAGAAAGGAATTTCATTTTTAAATACTTATTTAACTCCTGACTTTTTGTGTGTTCAGAATGCACCATTCAAAGCCACATGATCATTTTTCAATCTTTTCTGACTTCATTTTTTATTTTTCATGCATTTACTAATTATTTTGAGCTATAAGACCCTAAAATTGAAAAGCATTTCAAATGAACTCTGAAAAGGTTGAAAGTTGGCATGGTATCATCATTTCA
>NW_025315736.1:0-415 GCF_018294505.1 Triticum aestivum | reverse complement strand
TCTCAACTTTCTTTCACATGCTATGTGGATGAAATGATGATACCATGCCAACTTTCAACCTTTTCAGATTTTAGGGTCTTATAGCTCAAAATAATTAGTAAATGCATGAAAAATAACAAATAAAGTCAGAGAGGATTGAAAAATGATGATGTGGCTTTGAATGGTGCACTTTGAACACACAAAAAGGCGGGAGTTCAAATAAGTTTTCAAAAATGAAATCCCTTTGTAACAGACGAGTTTCCGTATTAAATCCTGATACTTTGAAAGAGATTGTCCGTTTTGTACACGAAGCGCATCCAGTTTTTGCCGTAACCCTCTCAACTTTCTTGCACATGCTATGTGGATGAAATGATGATACCATGCCAACTTTCAACCTTTTCAGAGTTCATTTGAAATGCTTGTCAATTTTAGGGTC
>NW_025315735.1:0-415 GCF_018294505.1 Triticum aestivum | reverse complement strand
TAGACATGCTTTGTGTGAATGCCACCTGTTCAGTGTCTAATTACCATATATGTGAATTATGCATTGCCATCTTGTTGCAAGACATTATATATGTGAATTATACAATGCTATCTTGTTGCAAAGGCATTATATATGTGAATTATGCAATGTCGTGCTGTTTAGCCAATCATCATGTATGTGAATTATATCATGCTATCATTTTTTTGTATTACGTGTTCCATTTGTCGACACCTTTTGTATATTCAACTACTCTTCCTATGCATCAGCCATTTGAAGCGGTGATGGAAGTATCTGGAGTGAAAACAAGGTATTCAGAGCAGACAATGCTACCTGCTGAAGCAGACATCTTGCTGGTTACAGAGAGCTCCTCAGAGGAGGATTCAGAGACTGATGACCAGTCCTATTTCCCCCTGAG
>NW_025315734.1:0-415 GCF_018294505.1 Triticum aestivum | reverse complement strand
GTACCACCTACAACCCCTACATCTGCTAGTCTACCACTGTAAGAGTTCGCACAACTTAGTCAACTATGCCAGAGCCCATAGTAGCATGCGGCCGCACACGGAAGTTTCTACCATGAATTACCTTATGATCCCTTTGAGCCTGGGTGGCGGTCCAAAATAAAACAGGCAAGTCCCGATAGACATCAGGTGCCTCAATCCACCCAGATGTGTGTTTAAGTGGCCACCTTAGATAAACCATTAAAATTATCAACTCACATCTGTCATGGATATCACTCACCCAATCCACGTCTACTAGCATAGCATGGCATAAATAGCAAACGTAGAAGTAACTCCCAAAGGTTTCATAATAGTACAGGTAATAGGTACTACCTCATCTACTTCCCATCCCACAATTTAATTAGATCCTAATCATGCA
>NW_025315733.1:0-415 GCF_018294505.1 Triticum aestivum | reverse complement strand
AGATGGCTATGTTGTTACCTAGTAGTTCATTGAGGTAGGTTTGAACCATATACCTTTGTCACCACCGCGTAAGTTTAATTTTGCCTCGCCAATGTAGACGTGGATTGGGAAGTGTTCATGGTGAGACATGAGTGACAAAGTAGTAATCAGGACCAAGACTTGTAAAGGAACTACCTGGGCGGTATTTGGTTTGAATGGTGGCGAAGTACAGTGGGAGCATGCATGGTTAATCCATGGTGGTGCACCACTAGTGGTCGGCCGCCCAGGCTCAAAGAGATCAATCGTGTTCTCATGTCTAGAAGCTTACGTGTGCAGCCACAAGTCAATATGGGCTCTGGCTTAGTTGAGTAGTTAGTGTGACCCCTTCCGGGATGGGCTAGCAGATGTAGAATGATGTAGGTGTACCGGCCTATCC
>NW_025315732.1:0-415 GCF_018294505.1 Triticum aestivum | reverse complement strand
TCGGCGCCGCCCCACGTCCACAAGGAGAGGAGGCCCCACATCCACCAGGAGAGGAGGCCCGCGACCTCCCCGCCGTCTATCCCCGCCTCCCCCAAGCTCGCCGTCTCGGCCCTCCGTCGTCTCCGCTCCGGCCACCACCTCATCGTGGTCAGGTAACCCTCCTCGCTCTGCCTCTCTTCTCCTCTCTTCCTCCTCTCCTCCCTCTCGGCCATGCCCTCTTCTTCTCTCTATTGCTAGGCTTAGGTCAAATTCCTCTCTAATTTAGGTCAAATTAGGTTCAAAAAATTGCTAATTTTGGTCAGCAATGGCCATAGCAAGTCAGCAACTGCCATAGCAGTGTTCCTATGTTTTCTGTAGCGTTAGTAGAGTGCTAGTTTAATCTCTGCTCTAGCTTTGTTTAGTGGTCATAATTGAG
>NW_025315731.1:0-415 GCF_018294505.1 Triticum aestivum | reverse complement strand
TGAGAGGAGCTCGAAGTGGTGAGCGCAGCCGCGCTTATAAACCACTGTCGAAGCCTCTCGGCTAGCGAGGTGGGACTAAACATCCCACCGCACCGCGCCAGTTCTAGCACACACCTTTAGTCCCGGTTGGGGAGGCGGACCGCGACTAAAGGGTACCCTTTAGTCACGGTTGTTGTCCCCAACTGCGACTAAAGGGTCTTTCTGCGCGGGAACGGAAGCGGCGCCAAAACCCTTTAGTCCCGGTTAGGGAGGCGGACCGCGACTAAAGGGTACCTTTAGTCGCGGTCCGCCTCTCCAACCGCGACTAAAGGGTACCTTTAGTCGCGGTCCGCCTCTCTAACCGCGACTAAAGGTGCGTCTATAAATACTGCACTTAGCAGTTTTGCCACTTCCCATTCTCCTCTCCCTCGACGCC
>NW_025315730.1:0-415 GCF_018294505.1 Triticum aestivum | reverse complement strand
CGCCGTTAGATCTAGATCGTAGGGCCTAGATTAGATCGACCGAAGCGGTAGGTTTAGTTTTATAAAACCGGTTTTAGTTCCGGTTTATTTCGGTTTAGTTAGGACCGGCCCGAAGTGATTTAGACCTCGTGCACGTTTTAGTTATTTAACGCCCGGTGCGCTAGATAGGCCCATTAGCGCCCGATCTTTCTTTTAATTTTATTTTTCGTTTCTGTTTTTAACAGAATAGTTTCAGTTTTGTAAAATCCATATCTTTTAATCTACTTAATATTTTTAATTGATTCTTTTTTTTGTTGGTTTGCAAATTAGTTGTAGTTTCTGCAGAAAATATAATTAGTCATGTTAAAATTATTTAAAACTGTTTTCTTTTAGATTTAGACAGAATAGTAAATCTGCTATAAAATGAGTTAGGAAT
>NW_025315729.1:0-415 GCF_018294505.1 Triticum aestivum | reverse complement strand
GAAAAATGTTAGAAAACATTGACCATGTATTAAAAAATGACAATTTTTTATCATGCAGAGAAAAATGTTAATCACCAAATTGGAAAAAATGTTGAATAAGTATTTGAAAAAGGGTGATCAAGCATTTGAGAATTGTTAAATGTGTATAGAAAAAAGGTTGACCATGTATTAAACAAATGATGACATTTTTTATCATGTGTATAAAAATGTTAGTGAAGCATTTAAAAAAAAGCTGAATAAGTATTTGTAAAATGTTGATCGGGTATTTGGAGAATGTTACATTCGTATAGAAAAAATGTTGATCCTGGAATAAAAAAAAGATGATTTTTTCATGATGTATATAGAAAATGTTAACCAAGCATTAAAATAATGTTGAACAAGTATTTGAAAAATATTAACCAAGCATTTGGAAAAC
>NW_025315728.1:0-415 GCF_018294505.1 Triticum aestivum | reverse complement strand
AGTGGAATATATTACGGATGAAGACTGGACAGCCCTCGTTAAACACTGGTCTGATCCAAAGTATCAGGTAGGCTATATATATTTGATCAGACCACATATTGAACTTTTATTTATGTATGCGCCTTACAAGTGTATATTCTTCTAGGCTAACTGTTTGAAGAACAAAACCAACCGTTCTAAAGTGAAATTCCAACAGACAACAGGATCTCGTAGCTATATTGCACACTGTGAGGCTCTTGTAAATAGCTGACACTTCCTTCTTCTTTTTGTGCCATATTATCGTATCTATATTGACTTGTTCCAAATACAGAGGAAAGCCCGTGCGGACCAAAAAGGACCTGAACCGAGTGCAGTGCAAATCTTCAAGGATTGCCACACTAGCAAGATGAAGGGCATGAACACACCAGTTCAAGCC
>NW_025315727.1:0-415 GCF_018294505.1 Triticum aestivum | reverse complement strand
ATGTGGCAAGTTAATCAAGGAGAGAGAGACTAGTTTGGTGACCCAAGGAAGAAACAGTGCTAAGCGCGTGTACCTAGGTGAAAAGACAATTTTGAGTCTATAGCTAATTAAATGAAGCAAACTTAGCAACACCATTTCATTGGAAGAGGTCACTCCTTGGCAAATGCAATAAATACTAGTACTCCCTGTGTCCCATATTATAAGAACGTTTTTGGCACTACACTAGTGTCAAAAACGTTCTTATATTATGGGACAGAGGGAGTACGAAGAAAGAGATAGAGAGGAGTAAAAAAACACTTATAGCCAACCTTATAGCCAACCTTGTTGTGGTATGAGTGACTAAGTGATGACTATGTATGACATCCCAACATCAGATAGCCTAACACACTGTGTTAAATCTCGAAGGGCGCGACCG
>NW_025315726.1:0-415 GCF_018294505.1 Triticum aestivum | reverse complement strand
TTAAAATTATTGTCATGCCATGAAACACAAGACAAGTCACTGACCCAAGCTTGCAAAGATGCCATATCAGTGTTGCTGATATGAATATGCATGTTTTCACCAAGTCTTGTGTCTGAATTAAAACTGAGCATTTTTTCTTGATGGTATCCATGGATCTATAACTCCTATGAATTTGCTTAGGTTGGATGTTTTGTTCTACATCATTTGTACTAGCATTCCATGCGATTAGATGCCATGACAAGACCCCTGGCATATTTATTTTCTTGCCTCCATCATCCCATGTGTGTTTTGCAGGAAGAAACCTAGAGTTCACCAGGCTGGCTGAAGTTATGAGGCTGGGAGGCTGATAGTGCTGCTACTGGCTGATCCTTCTTCTTTCAGCTTTTGTTCGTCCTTTCTCAAGCCATTGGACCAG
>NW_025315725.1:0-415 GCF_018294505.1 Triticum aestivum | reverse complement strand
TTTCTTCCCAAACCATAATTCATACGGTGTCGTCTCAACGGATTTAGACGGTGCCCTATTTAAAGTGAATGCGGCAGTCTCTAAAGCATAGCCCCAAAATGAGAGCGGTAGATCGGTAAGAGACATCATAGATCGCACCATATCCGATAGAGTGCGATTACGACGTTCGGACACACCGTTACGCTGAGGTGTTCCAGGCGGCGTGAGTTGTGAAACGATTCCATATTTCCTTAAGTGCGTACCAAATTCGTTACTTAAATATTCTCCCCCACGATCTGATCGTAAGAACTTTATCTTTCGGTCACGTTGATTCTCCACCTCATTCTGAAATTCCTTGAACTTTTCAAAGGTCTCAGACTTGTGTTTCATCAAGTAGACATACCCATATCTACTCAAGTCATCAGTGAGAGTGAGA
>NW_025315724.1:0-415 GCF_018294505.1 Triticum aestivum | reverse complement strand
GGCGAGTCGGCTGGGCAACTTGAAGAAGCAGGCTCGCCATGCCTTCGTCCGTAGTCGGCGGCACCGGCGGGTCCGCCGGCTGTTGATCCTTCATGCCCCCTGATGATGGCGGGGGCGGCGGTGGCGGCACCACCGGGTCTCGCCTGGGGACCTCGTCGCCCTCCCTTCCTGAGAAGGTGTACTCCTCGCCGGCTTCTCCCGACCACTCCACGCGAGCCAGAGGCGGCGCCGAGCGCAGCGGAACGACGAGCTGCGCCGATTGGCGACGCACGGCTTCCTCGGCCTGCTCTTGAGTCGCGGCGGCGGTGCCGGCTCCCTCCAGACTCTGCTGGGTGGAGGCGGCTGTCTTCTCAGCCTCCGCCCTTCTCCGACGGGCGGCTTCGTCTTCGTCGCGCTTCTCCTGCGCGTTCCGCTC
>NW_025315723.1:0-415 GCF_018294505.1 Triticum aestivum | reverse complement strand
CGGACTGGCCGCAGCAGCACGTCAGTGCCATGCCCGGCGTCCATGGCGGACGGCGGCGCTCGGGAATGTGGCCGGGGTGCTACGGCACGGGAACGAACAAAATGTAGGAGGGGAAACGGAGTGGAGCTCACAGGGGTTGCGACGGTGGCCTCGGGGAGCTCGGGGAGGCGTCGGAGGCGGCGAATTTGACCACGGCGAACTTCGGTGGCCGGCGACGGAAACGGCGATGGTGGCGGCGTTGCGGGGCTTCCGGAGGGCCGCGGGTCGGTGGGGAGGAAGGAGGGGGTCGAGGCGGAGCTCGCAAGCATGGCGAGGCGTCGAGGGGGAGACGGTGGCTGCGGTGGTGCTCGTCGGTGGCGGCAGGCGCATTCGGTGAGCGAGAGGGAGAGGCGAACAGGGGAGAAGAGGGGCACGG
>NW_025315722.1:0-415 GCF_018294505.1 Triticum aestivum | reverse complement strand
TCCCTAAACAAATCGGTAAATGACTGAAAAACAGCAAATGATGTCAGAACGTGTTGGAAATTGATGACGTCACTTTGAATGATGCATAGTGAACGCAAAAATAGGCTGGTGTTCAAATAAGTTTAAAAAACTTTGAAGTGCCCGTGTAACAGATGAGTTCTCGTCCGAAACCCTGATACTCCGAAAGAGATTGTCCAGTTTGTACACGAGGTGCGTCCAGTTTTCGCCGTGACCGTCATTTACTCTTTTGCACATGCTATGCGGGCGAAATGATGATACCATGCCAAGTTCCAACATTTTCGGAGTTCATTTTGTAGTGATTTTCAATTTCACCGTCATTTAGCTCCATACACAAATCGGTAAATGACTGAAAAATAGGAAATGATGTCAGAACGTGTTGGAAATTGATGATGTC
>NW_025315721.1:0-415 GCF_018294505.1 Triticum aestivum | reverse complement strand
CTTCTTCATGGACTCGTTCTTCTTCCTTGCGGGATTTCAGGCAAGATGATCATACCCTCGAAATCACTACTATCTTTGCTTGCTTAGTTGCTCGCTCTTTTGCTATGCCTATGCTGCGATACCTACCACTTGCTTATCATGCCTCCTACTTTGTTGAACCAAGCCTCTAACCCACCTTGTCCTAGCAAACCGTTGATTGACTATGTTACCGCTTTGCTCAGCCCCTCTTATAGCGTTGTTAGTTGCAGGTGAAGATTGAAGTTTGTTCCCTTTTGGAACATGGAGATGTTGTTCCTTGTTGGAACATGTTTACTTGTTGGGATATCACTTTATATCTTATTTAATTAATGCATCTATATACTTGGTAAAGGGTGGAAGGCTCGGCCTTATGCCTGGTGTTTTGTTCCACTCTTGC
>NW_025315720.1:0-416 GCF_018294505.1 Triticum aestivum | reverse complement strand
AAAAAAAAAAAGTCGGGTAGCCACGCTCCGTTTAGGCCCAAAATTTTTCGAAAACGCATTTTTCGAAAAAATTTCTGGCTATCCTATTTTTAGGTGTTTCTGAGTGTTTTGAGACAGGTGCCATTATAGGAAGTTTTTTTTGACCCGTTTCCAATTTTTGGGTCCGGGCAGTCGAAAAAAAAAAAATTGGCCGAAAAAAAATTTCGTGCTCATCCTGTCCGTTTGAGCTAGGAAGAGTTTTGAGACACTCGCCATTATAGTGATTTTTCGCAAAAAAAAAAGGAGCACAAAAAAAAAGAGCGCAAAAAAAAAGAGCGAAAAAAAAAATTCAGAGTGTGCTTTTCCCTTGTTTACGTGCCGCGCCGTGATTTTGTTGGTGTTCTAGGCTCGCGTCTCTAGCACAGTCTAGCCTAGGA
>NW_025315719.1:0-416 GCF_018294505.1 Triticum aestivum | reverse complement strand
CCATTTTCGGATCCTTGGCATCAAAATCTCCATTTATTTGGGATATCGCGAGGTTCGAATCCCCACGCACCTCTAGGCGTTGAATGCCCATGGAGACTGCCATTCGGAGACCATGTAGAAGGGCCCCATATTCGGCTGCATTGTTAGAGTCCGTATACATTATCTGGAGTACATATTGAACTGTATCTCCTGTTGGGGACGTCAGAACGAAGCCAGCCCCCAGACCCGCTAGCATTTTGGAGCCGTCGAAGTGCATGATCCAGTTGGAATATATGCCATACTCTTTAGGGAGTTTGGCTTCAGTCCATTCAGCGACAAAGTCGGCCAAAACTTGCGACTTGATAGCTCGTCGTGGCTTATAGGTTATGTCGAACAGGAGGAGCTCAATGGCCCATTTGGCAATCCGGCCCGTCGCA
>NW_025315718.1:0-416 GCF_018294505.1 Triticum aestivum | reverse complement strand
GGGAGCAACATCCGGGCCAAACCCACAGCTACACCCACTCTGTGTAGACCCGACACGTCCATTTCCCCCCTCCAGGTGCCGGCGGCGGCGCCGTCCGTGAGGGGGGCCACGCACCGGAGACGCGTCCCGCCTCTTCGGACATGCCACCACACCACCCCGCATGTATGAGGGCCGGGTACGACGCTCCGGTGGTATTGCTACCCCCCCAATGCCCCCGTCCCGCCTAACCCTGTAGCGTTTGACCACGGGATATAGCCCTTTGACTTTGCACGGACGGGCTTTGACTAGTGGACCTCCCCACCCGGTTGTGTTACGTCAGCCCATAGGAACACTTTGGAGCAACATCCGGGCCAGACCCACAGCAAGATCCCCTCCGTGTAGACCCCACGCGTCCGTTTCCCTCCTCCAGGTGCCGG
>NW_025315717.1:0-416 GCF_018294505.1 Triticum aestivum | reverse complement strand
GATGCCTGCTTGCTGCTTGGGATTCTTCACCGACAGGTTCTGTGACTATCCCTTCTAGCACCGAGAAACCACCTTCTACCCATTTAGGTACATCCCCATGGATTCTTGATACTGGAGCATCTTTTCATATGACTTATGATTCTTCCACTTTGACCTCCATTCGACCTGTCGAGTCTCCTGTTCGCGTTCTTACGGCTGACGACACTCCCCTCATGTAGCTAGTCGAGGCACTCTTATCACTTCTTCATTTCATGTTCCCTCTGTCACTACTAGGAAAAGGGTTATAGATGGGATGGACACTAATGGCGCACTGTACATGTGGTGCGCCATTACTAAATACTAATGGCACACCATGTGTTGGTGCGCCATTAGTGTGCAAATACTAATGGCGCACCACATCCCACAGTGCGCCATTA
>NW_025315716.1:0-416 GCF_018294505.1 Triticum aestivum | reverse complement strand
TGAGAGGGTTACGGCAAAAACTGGATGCACTTCATGTACAAAACGGACAATCTCTTTCAAAGTATCAGGATTTCATACGGAAACTCGTCTGTAGCAAAGGGATTTCATTTATTTAAACTTATTTGAACTCCTGACTTTTTGTGTGTTCAAAATGCACCATTCAAAGCCACATCATCATTTTTCAATCCTTTCTGACTTAGTTTGTTATTTTTCATGCATTTACTAATTATTTTGAGCTATAAGACCCTAAAATTGAAAAGCATTTCAAATGAACTCTGAAAAGGTTGAAAGTTGGCATGGTATCATGATTTCATCCACATAGCATGTGCAAGAAAGTTGAGAGGGTTACGGCAAAAACTGGATGCACTTCGTGTACAAAACGAACAATCTCTTTCAAAGTATCAGGATTTCATCCG
>NW_025315715.1:0-416 GCF_018294505.1 Triticum aestivum | reverse complement strand
TTGACTTTGCACGGACGGGCTTTGACCAGTGGACCTCTCCACCCGGTTGTGTTAGGTCGGCCCAGAGGAACACTTTGGAGCAACATCCGGGCCGAACCCACAGCAACATCCACTCCGTGTAGACCCGACGCGTCCGTTTCCCCCCTCTAGGTGCCGGCGGCGGCGGCGTCCGTGAGGGGGGGGGCACACCCCGGAGACGCGTGTTGGGCGTTTGCAACCGCCTCAACACTTCCAGATTTGTGAGAGGCCGCCTACGCAAGATTTGACGGTATGCTAGCCCCCAGAGGCCGCCGACCACAGTCGTAGACGTGCGAAGAGCAATCCGCGTAGAGGGAAGTGTTCAGATACTTCTCCATCACAAAAAATTATGAAAAATTACCATCAGTCCTATAGCACATGTGCCCACGTTGTGTAAA
>NW_025315714.1:0-416 GCF_018294505.1 Triticum aestivum | reverse complement strand
ATTTTCATGCATGTTAGAACAACTTATCACTACTGTTTAGGGCAAATGAAGTAAAGGGCATTTAAATAATCACATATGGAGTTTGAATTTGAATCTTGTATTCAAACCAACTTCATTTAATCTGTTGCTAGTTGCATTAGCTCAAAACACATTCATTTTGCCATGTCATGATCATGCATCATATTGTGCATTGCATTGATTGTGTTCCTTTCTGTGTTGCCGGTATTCGTTCCCTCTCGATAGACGTGATACCGATGACGTGATCGTTGACACTGATGAAGACTCAATGTTATCTTCAGAAGTGCCAGGCAAGCAAAACCCCCTTGTTCATTCCGATACAATCCTACTCTCTCGCTCCTGCTCTCTTTTACTGCATTAGGACAACAACGACATATTTGTTACTTGCTGCGGTAGCT
>NW_025315713.1:0-416 GCF_018294505.1 Triticum aestivum | reverse complement strand
TGAGGGAGTTCCGGACTAGGGGGTGTCCGGATAGCCGAACTATCATCATCGGCCGGACTCCAAGACTATGAAGATACAAGATTGAAGACTTCGTCCCGTGTCCGGATGGGACTTTCCTTGGCGTGGAAGGCAAGCTTGGCGATACGGATATGTAGATCTCCTGCCTTTGTAACCGACTTGGTGTAACCCTAGCCCTCTCCGGTGTCTATATAAACCAGATGGTTGTAGTCCATAGGACGAACAACAATCATACCATAGGCTAGCTTCTAGGGTTTAGCCTCCTTGATCTCATGGTAGATCCACTCTTGTAACACACATCATCAATATTAATCAAGTAGGACGTAGGGTTTTACCTCCATCAAGAGGGCCCGAACCTGGGTAAAACATTGTGTCCCTCATCTCCTGTTACCATCCGC
>NW_025315712.1:0-416 GCF_018294505.1 Triticum aestivum | reverse complement strand
GCGATGGCGTGCTGGTGAGCTTTGATCGGTGGCACCCAGGATTGGGCTCGGTGCCCTCTGAGCTTGAGTTTTTAACAAAGCTTACCTTCCACGGCATGCCTCGATGTGCTTGGAACAGCGAGTCCATGAACGAGCTTATCAACGACCTTGAAGGTGAGCTCGTAAGTATGTTTGTTCCTCCAGACAGGTGGGCGCTGACAGTTATGGCATGGATGAAGAAGCCGTCCACCATACCGAAGGTGATTGGTGTTGAAATACCGGTGCAGGAACCGGGGTTGTACTATTCGTCGCCACCAAGGCCGCCGCGGACCACGTTAGGGATGTACCTGTATCAAGTGTTCGTGCATGTCGAAGAAGTGGTCAATCCATCAATCGAACTCCTGCCGCCGCTGCTGGTGCCAGGGTCCGTCGACGAC
>NW_025315711.1:0-416 GCF_018294505.1 Triticum aestivum | reverse complement strand
ACATGCCTAGTAGTAGGAGCATTGTGTATGTTCAAGTGGCTGCCGTGCTTCGCACTCCTCCATCGTAAGAGTGGAAACGCTTGCTGTAATCATTTTTCTCTTCAGAAAAACAATGGACACGCTCTACCGTGCACATCCTCCTCCAGCCATGCACTAAATTACTCACTTTCGCTGACGTGTGGGACAGCCAGCACCTGGGTCCACCAGCCATGCACTAAATTACTCCGTAGTAGAGTGACGGTAGACTACCCCGATTGAACCGCCGCAGTAATGCCCAATGAGCCGTCAAATCACAAAACCCCCTCCTTTCCAGCAGTAAGTTGGACGGACGAATCAACCATCATTTCACTCTTCTCTCTCAGCTTCCTCTCTTGAAGAAAACCCCCACTCGCTTCGCTTCTCCCTCATCTCGTTCC
>NW_025315710.1:0-416 GCF_018294505.1 Triticum aestivum | reverse complement strand
TTTATAGAATAAAGTAGGTACATCTAAAATATCAAATGCACATCATTGGATACATCGTGAGTTATATTTTCAGAATGTACATGTTTGGTATTGTAGATTTAGAGAGTTTTTTCTATACAATTGATCAAAGTTGGCAAAGTTTGATTTTGATAAAAATTTATAGGCACTACATTATGAAATGGAGGGAGTACATAGTAATAAAGTCGGGCGATCGTTCGAGCCAACACCGACAATTATTGGCGACGCCAACTGAAAAATTGGGTGGGCACATGCGAGTGTTACGTCACACATGTGCGACTTGCAAGCGATACATACATATAAGAATAGGACAGACAAAAAATCTGCTGGGGCGCGAACAAAAAAAGTGGACGGTCCAAAAAGTTGGAGAAACGCACGGTCGTTTATTATTAAAAAAA
>NW_025315709.1:0-416 GCF_018294505.1 Triticum aestivum | reverse complement strand
GAGAGAGAGAGAGAGAGAGAGAGAGAGAGAGAGGGAGCTCACAATGCCCCCCACACTATTCCTTAGGCGGATCCTGTACACCAACACGAGGAAAGCAAGGACTGCCATTACGGTTGCCAGCCAGCCATTGGTTGCTCCGAGGGAGTGATTGATGCACTGAAGGCCTAGTGAGGTAGCGCTATGTGGGGCTGCGGCGGCCAGAGCTCGACCACTCAGATTTGTCGGTGTTGCAGGGACGAACCCATGCGCAAGCGCCGTGCCAGAGCGAGCGGCTCCAAAGATAGGTGTCAATCGAGCAGGCGATTATCTCAAGCAAGTTAAGCATGAAGAAGCAAATCAACTTAGATAGATGAAGAGAATGGCAAACGCCACTGGGTCAGGCCCAAGCGACTTGGGGATGATGCAGCCCGACGCGC
>NW_025315708.1:0-416 GCF_018294505.1 Triticum aestivum | reverse complement strand
CTTTCACTCATGCTACGACCCCAGTAACAACTCTCTGAGATGGTTGTGCTCAAATTTATAGTTCAATGTTTTTTATGTTTTTACTTTCTGCTAGTTTGTTTCTTTCAGTTTGGTAGTGGCCTTGGATTCCTGTTCACTGTTGGAAACTGCTGGACCCTGCTCTTGTTGTTTGGTTCATAAGGTAAACTACGCCCTGCTTTATTTTTCGTTACTTGTTATGTGTTGATATCTATTTTTCTTCATCTAATATCCATTTTTTGTCCTTTGTTTGGTGTGTGTTGGTGGTTTTGGGGTTGTTCCTTAATCATTACAACCAAGGCATATTAGAAGTTCTTTTAAAATATCTTATATTTTGAAGTAGTTGTGCTCATCACATAGCTTGGTTTAATTCGTTGTGATACTACTAATATTTTTCC
>NW_025315707.1:0-416 GCF_018294505.1 Triticum aestivum | reverse complement strand
GCTTTGGGACCCCAAAACGGTGAGTAATAGTCCATGAAACGGGCCAGAATCGGCCAAAACTGGGACTGTTGATGACCAACTCGTAAGCACACCTTGGGGTTCAACAACTATGAAAATCGCTTCGGGGCCCCCAAAATGGTGAGTAATAGTCCACGAAACAGGTCGGATTTGGCCAAAACTGTGAGTGTTGACGACGGACACATAAACGCACCCCGGGGTTCATCAATCATGGAAATCGCTCTAGGTCCACAAAACGCTGAGTAATAGTGCACGGAACATATTAGAATCGGCCGAATATGTGAGTGTTGATGACCGACACGTAAACGCACCCCGGGGTTCGTCAATCGTCGAAATGACTCCGAGACCCGAAAATAGAGTAATAGTCCAAGAAACGGGCCAGAATCGACCCAAACTGT
>NW_025315706.1:0-416 GCF_018294505.1 Triticum aestivum | reverse complement strand
AACGGCCAGAAATGCTCGAAACAATGAGTTTTGACGACGTCAAAATAGCCGTCTACCCGGGGTCACGAGCCATCGAAATCGTCCCCTGACCCCAAAAAAGTGTGTTATAGTCCACGAAAACGGCCAGGAATGCTCGAAACGACGAGTTTTGATGATGTCCCAATAGTTGTGTACTGGTGGTCACGGGCCATTGAAATCATCCGCGGACCACAAAACAGGGTGCTATAGCCCACGAAAACGGCAAAAAATGCTCGAAACGACGAGTTTTGACGACATCCAAATAGCCATGTACCGGGGGTTAAGGGACATGAAAACCGACCCCGACCCCAAAACAGTGTGTTATATCCTACAAAAACAACCAGAAATGCTCGAAACTACGAATTTTCACGACATCAAAATAGCCGTCTACCAAGGAT
>NW_025315705.1:0-416 GCF_018294505.1 Triticum aestivum | reverse complement strand
GTCGCCTTGATCGACAGCTCTACCAAGATCTGTGGTGCTAGGCTTAGGGTGTGCGCCTACCTTTCGTGTCATTAGCGGTTGTGGTTTCTAAGTATCTATAAGCAGGGAGAGAAATGATCCTGGGCATTAAATCCTTGGATGGTAGGAATGGCGAATGGAGCACAAGGAAGGAGACGGTAAAACAGGTGAAACCGAGACAGTGTATGTGTAATGAGTTAATGCATTCCCTATTATGACCAGACAAAATTGTAACCGCACTCCATAAATCAGAAAACGTTGTTACACTTTCTGTTTTAATAACCCACAACCGCTAATGACGATGGTCTGGTTATCATGGTCACGTTTAATGCCGAAGGTGATGGGACTAAAAGAGAAAAAACATTGGCACTCATTCATTTGCTGCCGGGGAGCAGCCC
>NW_025315704.1:0-416 GCF_018294505.1 Triticum aestivum | reverse complement strand
AGGTCGGAGACCGTTCAAACCTTCGTCCCCAGCGGAGTCACCAAAAAGTATGTTCGCACACGAACACGTCACTGTGTACCTCCAACGCCGAGGGTGATGCACCGCAGCTCACGTCGAAGGAGACCTGTCCGGAAGCGTGGTACGTAGGCAATCCGGCGGGTGCTTTTGAAGATCCGAAACCCCACACGCCCGGGAGGGACCCCGTCAGGGCGCGCGACGGCTATGGGCTGCCCTAGGTTGGCCTGGCCGCCCCTAGGGCCTCGAGGTTCGCCGCCCTGCAACAAGAAGAACGAACGAAGAACGGGGAAGAAGAAGAACTAGGGTTAAGGAGAAAAGATAAAAGATAAAAAGTGGTAGATGAATTGATCGATTGTGTGTTGTTCAATCGGCCGTCACCCCTTAGGTATATAAGAGGC
>NW_025315703.1:0-416 GCF_018294505.1 Triticum aestivum | reverse complement strand
CCACTAGTGAAATAAACCACCACTCCTCGAGCCTCACCATGCTATGCCGGGCATACTCGTCTCAACGAGGGATTAGGGACAAGCTCGTGTCTACCCAAGACCACGACTTTCCCGGCTTCCTACTGGTGCGCAAGAGAAGCTCACGAGGGTCATCCAAATCCGTAGTGTATCCATTGCTGACCACAAAACAACTCCAAGGTGCACTCATGCACAAGACTTTATCGGTACATACACTATCACGCGCCCCAAGTCAAAAGGTGTTGTGATCGCATCCAAACACCACAACAAAATATTATGCCAGAGTTCAGAAATGCTTGCCTTCAAGAGTATGCAAAGGATGCACTTATTGGAAGCTTTCCTTTTCCTCCAAAAATCCTATTTTGCAAAACACACACATACAAATATTTCAAACACAG
>NW_025315702.1:0-417 GCF_018294505.1 Triticum aestivum | reverse complement strand
CAGCACACTTCTTCCCCAAATCCCTCGCCCTCGCCGCCATCTCCCCAATTCGTCGTCGCCCCACTTGGCCGCCGTCTCCTGCCGGCGTGGACGCCCGCAACCTCACCGTCTCCCCCCGAGGCCGCCGTCATCCTCACCGCCGCCGCCCGAGGCCGCCCTCAGCCTCACCGCCGCCGCCCGAGGCCGCCCTCGATGTCACCGTCGGTGCCCTCCACATCACCGCCGCCCGAGCCCGCCCAGGACCATCGTTGCCCGTGCCCGAGCCCGCCCTCTCTGCCCCTACCTCCGTCACCGAGCACCTCGCCGCCACCGTCTCTCCCCTCTCTGTAAGTCCCCCACCCCTCCCCCCGACTCCTCTCTCTCTACATTTTAGAGAAAAAATTAGTAGAGCAAAAGTTTGTTTATAGCAAAAAAATT
>NW_025315701.1:0-417 GCF_018294505.1 Triticum aestivum | reverse complement strand
ATGAGTTCTCGTCCGAAACCCTGATACTCCGAAAGAGATTGTCCAGTTTGTACATGAGGTGCGTCCAGTTTTTGCCGTGACCCTCTCTACTCTTTTGCACATGCTATGCGGGTGAAATGATGATACCATGCCAAGTTCTAACATTTTCAGAGTTCATTTTGTAGTGATTTTGAATTTCACCCTCATTTAGAGCTCTAAACAAATCGGTAAATGAGTGAAAAACAGCAAATGATGTCAGAACATGTTGGAAATAGATGACGTCGCTTTGAATGATGCATACTGAACGCAAAAATAGGCTCGAGTTCAAAAAAGTTGAAAAAACATTGAAGTGCCCGTGTAACAGATGAGTTCTCGTCCGAAACCCTAGTACTCCGAAAGAGATTGTCCAGTTTGTACACGAGGTGCGTCCAGTTTTTG
>NW_025315700.1:0-417 GCF_018294505.1 Triticum aestivum | reverse complement strand
GCACCCTCGCGATCAAGACTATTTAAGCTTATGGGTAAGGTAAAAGGTATGGGGTGGAGCTGCAGCAAGCGACTAGCATATATGGTGGCTAACCTACTCGCAAAAGAGAGCGAGAAGAGAAGGCAAAGCACGGTCGATAAAAGTATGATCAAGAAGTGATCCTGGACTACCTACGTCAAGCATAACTCCAACAACTGTGTTCACTTCCTGGACCCCGCCGGAAAGAGACCATCACGGTTACACACGCGGTTGATTCATTTTAATTAAGGTCAACTTTAGGTTTTCTACAACCGGACGTTAACAAATTCCCATCTGCCCATAACCGCGGGCACGGCTTTCGAAAGTTCAAATCCCTGCAGGGTGTCCCAACTTAGCCCATGACAAGCTCTCACGGTCAACGAAGGAATAGACCTCCAC
>NW_025315699.1:0-417 GCF_018294505.1 Triticum aestivum | reverse complement strand
AGGAGGTCATTGAGTTTTGTATTGACTTTATTCCTGACCTTAAGCCGATTAGTGTTCCTGAATCGCGGCATAAGGGCAGACTGGATGGAAAAGGCACGCTAGGAGGGGAACAAATAATATGTATGGACGGACATTCTCTCACTGAAGCACACTACACAGTTCTACAGAATTCCGCCTTGGTGGCTCTGTATATGGATGAACACAAGAATTTGCTACGCTCCAAACACCTGGAGCGGTCTGATGACTGGATTACACATGAACAAACCAGGAGTTTCGCCAGCTGGTTGCAGACACGTACCATGCATGACACCTCTATTGAAGATGACCTGTACTTGCTGTCCCAGTTACCATCTTCGAATATAATGACTTTCAAAGGGTACGAGATAAATGGTAATACATTTTACACGATCGCCCAAG
>NW_025315698.1:0-417 GCF_018294505.1 Triticum aestivum | reverse complement strand
GACACTCCGCACCCTCCCCCACTTTTTGATGATATTTTTAAATAACAAATTTGATGATATTTTCAAATAAGAAATTTGATGATATTTTCAAATAACAAATTTGATGATATTTTCAATTAAAAAAATTGATGATATTTTCAAAAAAAAAATTGATGATATTTGATGATATCTTCTCTTCTAGTCCTCATGAAAAAAACAAATTTGATAAAAAAACAAATTATTAGATGCAACAAGAAATAATGAAAAAACAGTTACTAATGGCGCACCCTAGGTGGGTGCACCATTGCTATCGAAAAAAAAAGTTACTAATGGCGCACCAGAGGAGGGTGCGCCATTGCGATCAGGAAAAAAACTACTAATGGCGCACCAGAGGGTGGTGCGCCATTGCTATAGTGTCTAGCTGGATACCCCTTCGCC
>NW_025315697.1:0-417 GCF_018294505.1 Triticum aestivum | reverse complement strand
GAGCACTTTGGTTTTTCTGTTTTATTATTGCCTTATTTTTCTCGTTATTATTTTGCGACGATAGATTGCGTTGCTGACGAAGGAGTTGGACCAGAAGACTTTGAAGACCCAGAAGACTTTGTTGAGCCAGGCAAGCAGCCCTTTGACCATGTCTATGAAACCCTTTTTATGCATGTCATATAGCACCATATTGTTGTTGCAACGGAATCATAATGAGGTAGTAACCACTTTGATGGTTTGCCACCGTACTTCCTCGTTGATACTTGCATTGTGCATGACCCTACATTCTTATGAGGGTTATGCCGGTGGGAGTAGATAGGATGCTAAAGTAGTGCTACGCAAAAAGGGACGAGAATATGCATGGTGAAGGAGGCAAAGTATTTTCAAAAGACTTTCGAAAACCCCGCCGGGTGCCAC
>NW_025315696.1:0-417 GCF_018294505.1 Triticum aestivum | reverse complement strand
AATTTTTCATAATTTTTTGTGATGGAGAAGTATCTGAACACTTCCCTCTACGCGGATTGCTCTTCGCACGTCTACGACTGTGGCCGGCGGCCTCCGGGGGCTAGCATACCGTCAAATCTTGCGTAGGCGGCCTCTCACAAATCTAGAAGTATTGAGGCGGTTGCAAACACCCAGCATGCGTCTCCGGGGTGTGCCCCCCCCCCCCTCACGGACGCCGCCGCCGCCAGCACCTGGAGGGGGGAAACGGACGCGTCGGGTCTACACGGAGTGGATGTAGCTGTGGGTTTGGCCCGGATGTTGCTCCAAAGTGTTCCTCTGGGCCGACCTAACACAACCGGGTGGAGAGGTCCACTGGTCAAAGCCCGTCCGTGCAAAGTCAAAGGGCTAGATCCCGTGGTCAAACGCTACAGGGTTAGT
>NW_025315695.1:0-417 GCF_018294505.1 Triticum aestivum | reverse complement strand
GCGTCGCTCTCGCCTAGGGCGACTCGGGGCCGCCTCCCTAACCCTAGCGCGCCACCGGCCAATCGTCCCCAGCCCCGCGTCGCCGCCGGAGGAAGCCGCCGGGCGAAGCTCGTGCGGCTGACGGCGGCGGCGGGGCGACTCCTCGCGGCTCCTGTTGGGACTGGGGCGGCGGATCTCAGCGGGAACTGGCGGTGGCCCGGGCGTGCGCGGCCCGTGGCGTCCGACGGCGTGGTGGCGGGTCTCGGCGGGGGGTTGTAGGTGGTGGCGGAGGGGTCGGCCTTTCCCGCTCGGTGATGTACTGCTGCCTGCGATGGCACATGGCGACCTGCACGGAAGTATTCTGCGTTCCTTGGACGAGCGCGTCCTTGGGAGCAGGAGGGGGTCGGCCTGACGAGCTCCGGCGGGCGTGGCGTGCTC
>NW_025315694.1:0-417 GCF_018294505.1 Triticum aestivum | reverse complement strand
GTCGCTTTGAAAGATGCATACTGAACGCAAAAATAGGCTGGAGTTCAAATAAGTTTAAAAAACATTGAAGTGCCCGTGTAACAGATGAGTTCTCGTCCGAAACCCTTATACTCCGAATGAGATTGTCCAGTTTGTACACGAGGTGCGTCTAGTTTTCGCCGTGACCCTCTCTACTATCTTGCACATGCTATGCGGGCGAAATGATGATACCATGCCAAGTTCCAACATTTTCAGAGTTCATTTTGTAGTGATTTTCAAATTCAACGTCATTTAGCTCTCTAAACAAATCGGTAAATGACTGAAAAACAGCAAATGATGTCAGAACGTGTTGGAAATTGATGACATCGCTTTGAAAGATGCATACTGAATGCAAAAATAGGCTGGAGTTCAAATAAGTTTAAAAAACATTGAAGTGCC
>NW_025315693.1:0-417 GCF_018294505.1 Triticum aestivum | reverse complement strand
ACAGAGAGAGGGAGGGATCGTGAGCGGGAGAGAGAGAAGCACGGGGAAGGAAGATAGAGAGGGAGAAGGAGGTGGGGAACAGCAGCGCGACCTGGCTGGTCACCAAAGTTGGTCGCCGGCGACGGCCTCCAGCGAAGACGACAGGACGACGGGGTGAAAGGGAGCTCGGGATCAAGGGACTCCTCTCCTTGATCTAGAACAGGCCGGAGATAGCGGGCGCTGGAGGATTGGGTGCTCAGGGCCCGGTTGCGGCCCGGGGCAGGCCGGGCCCTCCAGGGCTCAGCGGTGGTGGGAGGCGCTAGGGGATGCGGGATGGCCACATGGCCGCCTCTGGTTGGTCCGGCGGCGCAGGTGGGTGACGTGGCGCATGGGGGTTGGCCGGGACGGTGGCTGAGTGGTGGCTAGGTGGATTTCGCA
>NW_025315692.1:0-417 GCF_018294505.1 Triticum aestivum | reverse complement strand
GCCACCATGGGCATCTTCCTCTTGTCCTTGGGGATGAGCGCCTGGGCCAAGAAGTGGATTCAGGTGAGCGAGGTCATGTGGGTTGCGGGAGCAAGGGAGGGCAGGAGGCGGGCCGGCCGGCAGCAGCTTTCTGTTCGGGGATGCTGGAGCACGGCCATGAGAACCATCGCCTCTGCTTGTACGCCACGGTCGGCGAGCCTCCAGGGACACGCCGCAGCCGGTAGACTTCTCTCACATCTGGGCAGTGACACCCTCAAGGATCTCCCGCCTCTAATCTTTTTTTCCTTCTATGATACATGCCCATCTTGGAGAAATCATGCATCTTGTTTCCCTGTAGCAGCCAGGTGAACGGGCAAAGGATAGGGCGTCCCTGCGAGTTCTCAAGTACTCTAGTGGTGAAATCCTTGAGGAGTTCTA
>NW_025315691.1:0-417 GCF_018294505.1 Triticum aestivum | reverse complement strand
ACACCGAGGCCGCCAAAACCCACGAAACCCCACGCTCCTCCGTCGGCCTCCCGACCGCCGCCCAACCGGAGACTCTTCCCAAACTACGTCGTCCACCGCAACAGCTCGCCGTCCCTCATCCACCGCACCGGATGAGGATCCGTTGTCGATCTCGTCGTCCCGCCGGATCAGCCGCCCCGTCCTCCACCTCCAAGGAGCTGCCCCGACGTTTGCCTCGTCTATCGCGCCACCTCAATCCCCACAGCGCCGTCTTGACCTGCCCCACTGGAACCGCAGCACCCTCACCAATTCCTCCGATGAAGCCAAGGCCAACTCGGCGCCACCAAGGAGGTTCTGCACTCATCGCTGCATTTTATCTTTTATTCGATCTCACGGGGCTACCGGTGCTCGATACAGAGCAGACATGGCGTCTCCATC
>NW_025315690.1:0-417 GCF_018294505.1 Triticum aestivum | reverse complement strand
CCTAAGATAGATAGGGTGGCAATGGTGTCACGTGCTCGTCTCGGCGTCCGTCGTCGCTACCGCGACGACGTCCGCCTCGACTCGCTTTACCCTAAGATAGACAGGGTGGCCCTGGTGTCACGTGCTCGTCTCCGCGTCCGTCGTTGTTACCGCGACGACGTCCGCCTCGACTCGCGTTACCCTAAGATAGATAGGGTGGCAGTGGTGCTCGTCTCGGCGTCCTTCGTCGCTACCGCGACGACGTCCGCCTCGACTCGCGTTACCCTAAGATAGACAGGGTGGCCCTAGTGTCACATGCTCGTCTCCGCGTCCGTCGTCGCTACCGCGACGACGTCCGTCTCGACTCGCGTGACCCTAAGATAGATAGGGTGGCCCTAGTGTCATGTGGTCGTCTCGGCGTCCGTCGTTGTTACCGCG
>NW_025315689.1:0-417 GCF_018294505.1 Triticum aestivum | reverse complement strand
TTATCGGTGCATCATCCCAAGTTAATATATTTTTTCTGGGGTGGACTTCATACCAGTTATGAACTGCTGACGTGTGCCCCGTGTACACAGTCTGGCATGACCTTCCCGCTAGCACTATCCAAAATTAGTTGAAACTGGATATGAACGATCCCGCAGGTAGCAAAATCCCGCCTCCTTCTAAAATTTCCGCCACCTAGTCTTTAGCATGCGAAATTCCCCTTTTGTCCTTAGTGTACGGAGAACAACAGTTACAATATGGCCCTCATTTACATAATAGGTCGGGTTTGCTTTGGTAACTTTCGGTTTTGCCCACCAGACGACACCCCCATTTCCTCCCCCCCCCCCCGCAGAAATGACTAACTCCACAGCACTAGAGCATCTTACATCACGTCGTCCGTACTTCATTGTCCTTTCTAC
>NW_025315688.1:0-417 GCF_018294505.1 Triticum aestivum | reverse complement strand
TGTGGCTTTGAATGGTGCATTTTGAACACACAAAAAGTCAGGAGTTCAAATAAGTTTTAAAAAATGAAATCCCTTTGTAATAGACGAGTTTCCGTATGAAATCCTGATACATTGAAAGAGATTGTCCGTTTTGTACACGAAGTGCATCCAGTTTCTACCGTAACCCTCTCAACTTTCTTGCACATGCTATGTGGATGAAATGATGATTCCATGCCAACTTCCAACCTTTTAAAGTTCATTTGAAATGCTTTTCAATTTTACGGTCTTATAGCTAAAAATAATTAGTAAATGCATGAAAAATAACAAATGAAGTCAGAAAGGATTGAAAAATGATGATGTGGCTTTGGATGGTGCATTTTGAACACACAAAAAGTCAGGAGTTCAAATAAGTTTTAAAATATGAAATCCCTTTTTAAC
>NW_025315687.1:0-417 GCF_018294505.1 Triticum aestivum | reverse complement strand
CTTTTGTGTTCAGTATGCAGCATTCAAAGCGACGTCATAAATTTCCAACATGTTCTGACAACATTTGTTGTTTTTCGGTCATTTACCTAATTGTTTAGAGAGCTAAATGACCGTGAAATTGAAAATCACTACAAAATGAATTCTGAAAATGTTGAAACTTGGCATGGTATCATCATTTCACCTGCATAGCATGTGCGAAAGAGTAGAGAGGGTCACGGCAAAAACTGGATGCACTTCGTGTACAAACTGGACAAACTCTTTCGGGGTATCAGGGTTTCGGACGAGAACTCATCTGTTACACGGGCAGTTCGATGTTTTTTAAACTTATTTGAACTCTGACTTCTTTTGTGTTCAGTATGCAGCATTCAAAGAGACGTCATCAATTTCCAACATGTTCTTACATCATTTGTTGTTTTT
>NW_025315686.1:0-417 GCF_018294505.1 Triticum aestivum | reverse complement strand
GTCTTCGGAAGTGGTCCTCTTCTCCCCATGAAGGTAGGGATTCTCGATCCCCCCTTTCTCCAAAGCCTCCTTAGTAGAGGCGGTAGTTTCTCTGTTTTCCCCTTCGCCCTCCTCTAGAGGCGCAACCTCCAGCATCTTGACCAACACCGGATCCGGCGTGGTCTCTGGGAGGGGGGCCGGACACCATATCAGTTTGGCTTGCGCTATCCACTCCTGTTCAAAGGATGGTTGGTTAAAAGGCAAATCCAAGAATATGCAAACAAACGGTATGTCCGGACACAGGGCTACTTACTTGAGCATCCGGGCGATTGCAGCTTAGGCCGGCATCCTTGGTCAATTCCAGACACACTTCTTGTGATCCGAAGAACAATTTGTACATTTCCACGGGAGTCGCGCCCATGAAGTGTTGGAGAGCTC
>NW_025315685.1:0-417 GCF_018294505.1 Triticum aestivum | reverse complement strand
GATGTCAGAACATGTTGGAAATTGATGACGTCGCTTTGAATGCTGCATACTGAACACAAAAGAAGTCGTAGTTCAAATAAGTTTAAAAAACATCGAAGTGCCCGTGTAACAGATGAGTTCTCGTCCGAAACCCTGATACTCCGAAAGAGTTTGTCCAGTTTGTACACGAAGTGCGTCCAGTTTTTGCCGTGGCCCTCTCTACCCTTTCGCACATGCTATGCGGGTGAAATGATGATACCATGCCAAGTTTCAACATTTTCAGAATTCATTTTGTAGTGATTTTCAATTTCACGGTCATTTAGCTCTCTAAACAATTAGGTAAATGACTGAAAAAAACAAATGATGTTAGAACATGTTGGAAATTGATGACGTCGCTTTGAATGCTGCATACTGAACACAAAAGAAGTCCGGAGTTCA
>NW_025315684.1:0-417 GCF_018294505.1 Triticum aestivum | reverse complement strand
ATCACCAAGATGACCATAAGCTCCAAAACTCACAAAGAGAAGAACCAAACAAGAACCAATAATATAGTAAGAAGAGGCAGGGGAGGTATGCCAACAAATAGAGGAGTGAAACCTCCAACTGAGAAGAACCGGCATAACCTGCAACATCGAAAACATCATAGAAGATGCGAGTGAACTCCATTTTCGATGAACTCGAGCTTGTCCCCAAGATGATCATAAGCTTCAAAACTCACAAAGAGAAGAACCAAACAAGAACCGATAATATAGTAAGAAGAGGTAGGGGAGGTATGCCAACAAATAGAGGAGTGAAACCTCCAACCGAGAAGAACCGGCATAACCTCCAACATCAAAAACATCATAGAAGATGCGACTGAACTCCGTTTTTGATGAAGTCGAGCTTGTCACCAAGATGACCAT
>NW_025315683.1:0-417 GCF_018294505.1 Triticum aestivum | reverse complement strand
CGTGATCTCGGCCACACACGTCCCCCAATGACGCTGGCGGACCCCGAGGTAGGTCCTGATCGGCGGCCGGGGCGGAGGGAGGATGACAAAGACCTCGAACCGGTGTAGGGCGCGACGGTGGGCAGATCGGGAGACTGGCGACGGCGTCTCGATGAAGATCCCGTGGAGGATGACCCGCACGTGTAGCCCGGATCGGCGGCAGGAACCGGTGGCCACCATGTCCAGCCATCCGAGGGGCGGGGGAGAGCGGGGGGCGCACCGATGGCGGTGTGGGGGGAGAAGGGAAGGCGGGGAGAAGACGCGGCGTTTTACTCGGCCAAGCAAAGATGGAGTAAATATAGGGAGATTTTTATCGAACGAGTAATTTTTTTACTCCACTAAGCCATATAGGGGATCGGCTAGGTCAAACTTAGTGGA
>NW_025315682.1:0-417 GCF_018294505.1 Triticum aestivum | reverse complement strand
TTTGACCTTTCTTGGTGCGTTAGATGTGGCGAAGTATTAAATCCAACAAACGAGGAACCACTGAAAGCTGACGCCGGCATGACCGAAACTGGCAAAGAAACCATATAGCAGCATATGGCGATATCTTCACAACTGCTAGTTGTAGAGGCCAATTTCATGAAATTTCAGTGGCAGCCTTCGAACGACCCTTTTCCACTAATGACAGAAACCAAATTTTTCGCAATTAGTTAAGTCGTTGAGAGGAGTGCACTTTCATTATGCCCATCCCTGACTTCAATTGCAACGCATTCTATCCTTTCCGATTGATTAGGCCGATCGACAAGCGAGTCGTATTAGCTCTTATGAAGCTGTCATAATCAAGTTATGTCTCTGAACTGCCATTCCATTGACTAATAGACAGAAATGGTTACAAAATTA
>NW_025315681.1:0-417 GCF_018294505.1 Triticum aestivum | reverse complement strand
GATTGACGTTGTTTTCAGTAGAATTGCCATGGTGTTATTTATGTGCAGAAACAAAAGTTCTCGGAATGACCTGAAACTCCACGGAACACATTTATGGAAAATATTAAAAATACTGGAAGAAGAATCCACGTCAGGGGGCCCACACCCTGTCCACGAGGCAGGGGGCGCCTGTTTTTAGCAGAATTGCCATGGTGTTATTTATGTGCAGAAACAAAAGTTCTCGGAATGACCTGAAACTCCACGGAACATATTTTTGGAAAATATTAAAAATACTGGAAGAAGAATCCACGTCAGGGGGCCCACACCCTGTCCACGAGGGTGGGGGGTGCGCCTGCCCCCCTGGGAGCGCCCCTGCCTCGTGGGCCCCTTGACGCTCCACCGACCTCAACTCCAACTCCATATATTCGTGTTCAGGGA
>NW_025315680.1:0-417 GCF_018294505.1 Triticum aestivum | reverse complement strand
TCACCTAGTGCCTAGTGCCAGTTGTTGTTTTCTGCATGTGTGGAGTCCAATCGCAACAAAACTTTTTGTGGATTTTTTTGGACCAGAAGAGATCAAGTGGGCCAGGAACGCACCTGAGGGGAGCTCTAAGGGGAGCACACCCCACCAGGGCGCGCCTCGTTGGGTTGTGCCCACCTCGTTGGCCTGCCGCACTACCTCTTTGCTCTATAAATACCACAATATTCCAAAAACCATAGGGGAGTCGACGAAAATCAATTCCAGCCGCCGCAACACTACTAGGAAAAACACTACCAGTAGCGTAGGCTTTTCGCATACCAGTAGCGTGGGTTCCCGCGCTACTACTATGATGATACATCTAAGTTTTAGTAGTAGTGCGTTTTTTACCCCGCGCTACAACTAAAAAAGTTAGTAGTAGCG
>NW_025315679.1:0-418 GCF_018294505.1 Triticum aestivum | reverse complement strand
TGGATCGGGGAAGGCAAGAGGGGCGTGTGGTCGTGGGGAGGGGGAGAGGGGAGTGGGGCGAGTGGGAGTGGGGGTTAGGGTTTCTAGGGTGTGGGTGGCCTATAGGCCAGGGGGCGGCCGGCTGGGCCGTGGGGCGGGCCAGCCCGTTCGGGAGGCTGAGGCCAGCTGGGCCAGTTGGCCCAGCAGGGGGGGGGCATGTTTTCTGTTTCTTTTTATATATATATATATTTTTTTCTTGTCTCTTTTTTATTTGTAGTTTCTTTTATTTCCAGTTTTATAAAATTACCACTAGTGCCTAATTTGTATCTACCAATAAACTAATACAAGATTAATTCTTAACCCATAATAAAATAGTGTTAGCATTTTATAAATTCAATAGGCATTTGTTTAATTGTTTTTCACTATTGTTTTAATTGTT
>NW_025315678.1:0-418 GCF_018294505.1 Triticum aestivum | reverse complement strand
TTTGAGTTATAAGACCCTAAAATTGAAAAGCATTTCAAATGAACTCTGAAAAGGTTGAAAGTTGGCATGATATCATCATTTCATCCACATAGCATGTGCAAGAAAGTTGAGAGGGTTACGACAAAAACTGGATGCACTTCGTGTACAAAACGGACAATCTCTTTCAAAGTATTAGGATTTCATCCGGAAGCTCGTCAGTTACAAAGGGATTTCATTTTTTAAAACTTATTTGAACTCCTGACTTTTTGTGTGTTCAAAATGCACCATTCAAAGCCACATCATCATTTTTCAATCCTTTCTGACTTCATCTGTTATTTTTCATGCATTTACTAATTATTTTGAGCTATAAGACCCTAAAATTGAAAAGCATTTCCAATGAACTCTGAAAAGGTTGAAAGTTGGCATGATATCATCATTT
>NW_025315677.1:0-418 GCF_018294505.1 Triticum aestivum | reverse complement strand
ACAATCCCTTACGAAGTATAAGGGTTTCGGACGAAAACTCATCTGTTACACCGGCTATTCAATATTTTCATAACTTAGTACAACTCGGTACTTTTTTTTGCGTTCAGATGTACAATTCAAATCCACGTCATCAACTTTCAACCCTTTCTGACATAATTTGCTATTTTCGATGCATTTACTGATTTGATTTCAGAGCTAAATCACCGTGAAAGTGAAAAGCACTATGAAATAAACTCTGAAAAGGTTGAAACTTGGCAAGGTATCATCATTTCACCCGCATAGCATGTGCAAAAAAGTAGAGAGGGTTACGGCAAAAACAGGATGCACTTCGTGTACAAACTGGACAATCTCTTTCGAAGTATCAGGGTTTCGGATGAAAACTCATCTATTACACCGGCTATTCAATATTTTAATAACT
>NW_025315676.1:0-418 GCF_018294505.1 Triticum aestivum | reverse complement strand
CAGAAGAGGCCTTCTTGGATTCCTTTTGTTCGGCAATATTGACCTTCATTTGGGCCTTACATTCCTCCAGCTCTTGAGACAACTGGGCATTCTTCTCTACAAGAACCTATGCATTTAATGATCCTTAAATCAGCTGTGCCAACTGTTTCAAGTCTCAAGGGCTACTACTACACATACTTATTAAATTCTCTTACCCATATATCCTTCACATACTGGTCCATTGCTCTGGCAAGTCCATCTTGAGCAGCACGGATATATGCATGTCCAGAATTGAAGGCATTAAATGCCTCTTCGGAAAAAATACCACCGTGGAGTATGGCCCGTCGGTGCCGATGATTCACAGAGCTCTCCACTTCAGAATTGGTGGCGGAAAGCATATCCGTATCCTCCGCAGGAGGACCCACATCAACCTCCGCCC
>NW_025315675.1:0-418 GCF_018294505.1 Triticum aestivum | reverse complement strand
GCTCAAAATAATTAGTAAATGCATGAAAAATAACAAATGAAGTCAGAAAGGATTGACAAATGATGATGTGGCTTTGAATGGTGCATTTTGAACACACAAAAAGTCAGGAGTTCAAATAAGTTTTAAAAAATAAAATCCCTTTGTAACAGACGAGTTTCCGGATGAAATCCTGATACTTTGAAAGAGATTGTACATTTTGTAACATGCCATTGGTGGCACGAACCGGGACCAATTCCACCCTTTGGTCCCTGTTCGTGCCACGAACCGGTACTAATGAGGCTGTGGCCCCACGAGCACCTTTAGTACCTGTTCGTGGCACGAACCGGTACTAGAGTTTCTTACTAGCTAAGCAGTTTTTTAGTCCCATCTCGCTAGCTGAGAGGCACTAGGAGCGGTTTATAAGCCCTGAGTGCAGAGA
>NW_025315674.1:0-418 GCF_018294505.1 Triticum aestivum | reverse complement strand
GATCACATCATCGGTATCGCGTCTATCGAGAGGGGACAAATACCGGCAACACAGAAAGGAACACAATCAATGCAATGCACAATATGATGCATGTTCATGACATAGCAAAATGAATGTGTTTTGGGCTAATGCATCTAGCAACAAGTTAAATGAAGTTGGTTTGAACACAAGATTCAAATTCAAACTTCATATGTGATTATTTAAATGCCCTTTATTTGATTTGTGCTAAACAGCAGCTATAAGTTGTTCTAACATGCATGAAAATGGTACAGATGGATTCCATGAATTTTTCTGATAATTTTTCATATATAAATTATTTAATTTGGAGTTACGGTTAATTTTCTATGAATTTTAGAAGTTTATATAATTTTCTGGAATTTTCTGATTATTTAGAATTAAAATAATTCCAGAAAATGAA
>NW_025315673.1:0-418 GCF_018294505.1 Triticum aestivum | reverse complement strand
GCCCGCTCTTTCTTCTCCTTCAACATGAGTGCCTGCCTACGAAGTTCACGTGCATAGTCGTCAGGCAGATTCTTCGCGGCTTGGGACGGTGTGCTCAAAAATGACTTAGCCCACTTCTTTTGCTCATCAAAAAATACTGGCTTGGGCTTGGGCTCTCTTTTCTTCTTGCAGTCCGCCTTCCATTTCTCATGATCAGCAGCCGCATCCGCGGCAGTTTCCTCGGCACTACGTTCCCAAGGCCTTGTGGGGAGAGGCTTCAATGATGGCTCCGGTACCTTTGTGGTCTTAGGTACATAAGGGTCCGGGTTAATAATCCAGGACTGCTTCTGCTTCTTTGCCGGAGGTGGATTGGGGGGCGGCATCTGATCACCCGCCGGACGAGGACTGGGGGGCGGCGTCTGATCACCCGCCGGACGTT
>NW_025315672.1:0-418 GCF_018294505.1 Triticum aestivum | reverse complement strand
CATCTGATCACATTTTGTACTGATCTTGAGAATTACAATGTCTACAATTGAACTCCTCAACATTATTTTCAGTACGTGCCACTAGTGCACGTGTTGAACTACGGTAACTACCATGGAGATACCCTGGTAAGATTTTTTACTATTATGACATCCGTGCATCTTTTTGCATACTTCTAAAACTAGTACATCATTGCTAACTATGAAGTTACTACTATGTTTTTCAACAGATAATCCCGAATGATTGTATGCCTCATTTGATGTATACGCACGGTCGCCTTGATGTTTTGAACATACAACCAGGTCGTCCTACGAATCTCAACTGTCCATACAGGATTTCTAAAGAAGTGGAGACATGACAACCAAAGAATGGAAAAAATGTATGGACAGTCGTAAGGAGCTTCTTGGAAGCAAAAGGAAG
>NW_025315671.1:0-418 GCF_018294505.1 Triticum aestivum | reverse complement strand
CAAAAACCGCGAGTGTTGATGACCGACACATATATGCACCCCGGGGTTCGTTAATCGTGGAAATCACTCCGGGACCCCAAACAGTGAGTAATAGTCCATGAAACGGTCCATAATCGCCCAAAAGTGCGAGTTTTGATGACCGGCACGTAAGTGCACCTTGGGGTTCAACAACTATGGAGATCGCTATGGGGCCCCAAAACGGTGAGTAATAGTCCACGAAACGGGTCAGAATCGACAAAAAACGAGAGTGTTGATGACCTACACGTAGACGCACCTCGGGGTTCGTCAAGTGCTGAAATCACTCCGGGACCCCAAAGTAGTGAGTAATAGCCCATGAAACGGGCCAGAATCGGCCAAAACTGCGATTGTTGATGATTGACACATAAGTGCACCTTGGGGTTCAACAACTATGGAAAAC
>NW_025315670.1:0-418 GCF_018294505.1 Triticum aestivum | reverse complement strand
TAGTGTAAAATTATTTGAGCAAGCTTATAGAGCTAGTTGAACTCTAGTGTAAAATTATTTGAGCAAGCTTATAGAGCTAGTTCAACTCTAGTGTAAAATTATTTGAACTAGACTATAGAGCTAGTTCAACTCTAGTGTAAAATTATTTGTACTAGACTATAGAGCTAGGTCAACTCTAGTGTAAAATTATTTGTACTAGGCTATAGAGCTAGTTCAACTCTCGTGTGAAATTATTTGTACTAAGCTATAGAGCTAATTCAACTCTAGTGTAAAATTATTTTAACTAGCTTATAGAGCTAGTTCAACTCTAGTGTAAAATTATTTGAACTAGCTTATAGAGCTAGTTCAACTCTAGTGTAAATTTATTTGAACTAGCTTATAGAGCTAGTTCAACTCTAGTGAAAATTATTTATACTAG
>NW_025315669.1:0-418 GCF_018294505.1 Triticum aestivum | reverse complement strand
AATCCTGATACTTTGAAAGAGATTGTCCGTTTTGTACACGAAGTACATCCAGTTTTTGCCGTAACCCTCTCAACTTTCTTGCACATGCTAAGTCGATCAAATGATGATATAATGCCAACTTTCAACCTTTTCAGAGTTCATTTGAAATGCTTTTCAATTTTAGGGTCTTATAGCTCAAAATAATTAGTAAACGCATGAAAAATAACAAATGAAGTTAGAAAGGATTAAAAAAATGATGATGTGGCTTTGAATGGTGCATTTTGAACACACAAAAAGTCAGGAGTTCAAATAAGGTTTAAAAAATGAAATCCCTTTGTAACAGACGAGTTTCCGGATGAAATCCTCATACTTTGAAAGAGATTGTCCGTTTTGTACACGAAGTGCATCCACTTTTTGCCGTAACCCTCTCAACTTTCTT
>NW_025315668.1:0-418 GCF_018294505.1 Triticum aestivum | reverse complement strand
TGGGCTCGAGGGCGTCAGTGCTGGCGGGCTGCACCACCGCGGCCGTCTTGAAAGCAAGCTTGAGCGCCTGCAGTGCATCCTTTGTGTCTCCTGGCACGGTAAGGACGCCGCTGCTCCCGGGCATCTTCATGAGGTTGTACGCCGAGTGAGTTGCTGCCATGAACCGTGCCAAGGCCGGGTAGCCGAGAATGGCATTGTAGGGAAGGCCGATGGGGCAATGTCGAAGTCGATCAGCTCCATGCGGAAGTTGTCATAGGTGCTGAAGGTCACCGGGAGGCGAATCTGTCCCAAGGAGGCGTTGGAACCGACTCCGACACCCGAGAAAGGCCTGCTGGGCTGAAGTCGCTCTGGGGGCACGTGGAGGAGGCTAAAGGCCTCCATAGAGAGCACGTCGACGCCGGCACCGCCATCAATAAGG
>NW_025315667.1:0-418 GCF_018294505.1 Triticum aestivum | reverse complement strand
GAAATAGGGAAGCTGCAAGAAGGGGGTAATGTGAGTCCAGTTGTGCGTCTCACCATATCCCTCGAAACCTTTGGCTTTGGCTTTGCCTTTGCCTTTGACTTTAGGCTTGAGAGCTTTTAGCTGAGCAAGAACATCTGCCCCCGAAAATGTTGGAATCTCGGTCACTTCATGAACAACCCGGCCTTTCGTGAAGTTCTTCTTGTCTTCCCTGTCTGGATGGTCTGGAGGGAGGAACTGTTGATGCAGGTCAAAGGCTACATACTTGCCACCCTTACTCAGCCAAATCATTCACAGAGCCTGCATGCACACTGGGCATGGCATCTTCCCACTTGTACACCATCCGTAGAATAGAGCATAGCTGGGAAAGTCTGCAATAGTGCAACCAAACTTTCATCAAGAAATTTCTCTACAGATCCCG
>NW_025315666.1:0-418 GCF_018294505.1 Triticum aestivum | reverse complement strand
GGCGCTGCGGGGTGCTCCCAGGCGGCGGTGGTCCGGCGCGGCGGCGGTGCTCTCCGGCGTGGTGGCGGGGGATCTTCTGGGCGGCGGCGCTGCCTTTGGCGGCGGGGCGGCGCGGCGGTGCGATCTGACGGCGCCCGCTCGGCCTAGATCTGGGCCCTTCGGGCCCCATCTGGGTCTGGGCGGGTCGGCGGCGGGGAGGATCTTCGGTGTGGCTTCCGGGAGGTAGGGAGCGGCGATGGGCGGGTGGATGCTGGCAGCACTGGTGCCGCCCCTGCTGCAGCGTGGCCGGCGGGGCTTTACGGGTCCAAATCGGGCCTGGCCGGGCCAGGGGTGGCCTGGTATGCCCTGCTGCTGCGTCCAGACGGCGACCTCGACGGTGCCGGAGACTCGGGCCTCCCGCACGACGGCGGTGGAGGTA
>NW_025315665.1:0-418 GCF_018294505.1 Triticum aestivum | reverse complement strand
AGCGCACCTTGGAGTTCAACAACTATGGAAATCGCCTCGGGACACCAAAACAGTGAGTAATAATCCAAGAAATGGGTCTGAATCTGCCAAAACTGCCAGCGTTGATAACCGACACGTAAACGCACCCCAGGGTTCGTTATTCGTGGAAATCCCTTCGTGACCACGAAATGGTGAGTAATAGTCGACGAAACCGGCCAGAATCGGCCAAAACTGCGAGTGTTGATGACAGACACGTAAACGCACCACAGGGTTCGTTAATCGTGGAAATCACTCTAGGATCCCAAAATGGTGAGTAATAGTCCATGAAACGGGCCAGAATCGGCGAAATTGCCAGTGTTGATGACCAACACGTAAGCGCACCTTGGGGTTCAACAACTATGGAAATCGCTTCGGGACGCCAAAACAGTGAGTAGTAATC
>NW_025315664.1:0-418 GCF_018294505.1 Triticum aestivum | reverse complement strand
TCAACTTTCTTGCACATGCTATGTGGATGAAATGATGATATCATGCCAACTTTCAACCTTTTCAGAGTTCATTTGAAATGCTTTTCAATTTTAGGGTCTTATAGCTCAAAATAATTAGTAAATGCATGAGAAATAACAAATGAAGTCAGAAAGGATTGAAAAATGATGATGTGGCTTTGAATGGTGCATTTAGAACACACAAAAAGTCAGGAGTTGAAATAAGGTTAAAAAAATGAAATCCCTTTGTAACAGACGAGTTTCCGGATGAAATCCTGATACTTTGAAAGAGATTGTCCGTTTTGTACACGAAGTGCATCCAGTTTTTGTCGTAACCGTCTCAACTTTCTTGCACATGCTATGTGGATGAAATGATGATATCATGCCAACTTTCAACCTTTTCAGAGTTCATTTGAAATGC
>NW_025315663.1:0-418 GCF_018294505.1 Triticum aestivum | reverse complement strand
GAAAGGACAAGTACTAATTAAGAGCAGCATGAAGAACTAGCTAAATCACTCCTGCTAGCTACTCTCTCTCTCTGGTAAAATAGCATAGAACATGTATAGCTCTCCTGATTGATCATACTGGAGCATGCCGATGAACCTGTCTCCTAATCGTGGGCTGCGCTTCTCATTGCTGCCCCCTAGTACTTCTCTGCGATCATTAACAATTTTCCTCCAATCTTTCACCATTAAGCATTCATCGCTTCTAGAAATCCTGAATGCATTCATGTGCAATGCAGGATATCTTGGCCGTAAGCTAACAATTGACATCTGACCTTTAGTCTCGATCCCCTGAGGCACAACTGTCATCGGGAGTCCCTGTTGAAGAACATCGTATAGTACTTAATTAATATACTTAGTAATGAAAGTTTAGCAAAAAAAA
>NW_025315662.1:0-418 GCF_018294505.1 Triticum aestivum | reverse complement strand
AACGGGGATCTTGAGGGAGAGGTGAGAGGAAGGAGGGTATGGGAGAGATCACCTCATCACGGGGAACCATCGTCTACCGTCGCCATCTTCTCCACCACGGCCGGCCGGCGGCTGAGCGAGCTCCATGAAAGGGTTGGGCAGAGCTCCTCCCCGCCTTCTCTCGCCGGCGACACCCAAGAGCCGCATCTGGGACACCACGCGACATGGACGAGGTGCTGCTTGCTGCTGCCCTTCTCTCTCCCTCTCATCCTCTCTCCCGACGCCGCCACCACCGCTCCCCTCGCCTCTTCGCAGGTCGACGCCACCAACGTTACTCTTCTATTGCCGCCGCCGACGCCGCATCCGCCGCTCCCACGCCTCGATCCTAACGACCCCGCATTGGCCGCTCCCCGGCCTCGAGCCAGTGCCACCATCGCCG
>NW_025315661.1:0-418 GCF_018294505.1 Triticum aestivum | reverse complement strand
CAAAATCATGGATGTGTTGTGCATGCAGTACGGTGGATATGACCATGTTGCACTACTAGGAAAAGGGCTATAGATGGAATTGACACTAATGGCGCATCAGACATGTGGTGCGCCATTAGTATATACTAATGGCGCACCATGTATTGGTGCGCCATTAGTATCCAAATACTAATGGCGCACCGTTGACGTGGTGCGCCATTAGTAACAAATTTTTTTTTTCATTTTTTTCTCAAAACTACTAATGGCGCACCAGTGGATAGTGCGCCATTAGTAGTTGAACTACTAATGGCGCACCACATCCACGGTGCGCCATTAGTAATTTTTTTTCAAATTTTGTTTTTATTTTTTCTAAATTTTATTTTCAAAAAATACTAATGGCGCACCGTGGGAGTGGTGCGCCATTAGTAGTTCAACTACT
>NW_025315660.1:0-418 GCF_018294505.1 Triticum aestivum | reverse complement strand
TGAAAATCGGGAAAAATTAAAAAAATTAAAAAGAAAATCATAAAATTTCCTTTGGTCCCGGTTGGTGTCCAGACAGCAGCCACGTGGTGGGCCTTTAGTCCCGGTTCGTAACAGAACCGGGACAAATGGGCCTTTTTCTACTAGTGTTCATGGCTTATTGAGCGGTAGGACCTGTGTACCAATGTTGGCAGTATGACCCACCTTGTTTTTTTAGAGTCTAGTGAGCTCTATAAATATTTTCTTCCATCTAATATAGATAGGTAATAGCCAGTGAAAAACTTATTTTGTTCCATCTAAAAAAATAGATAGTGGCCGGGCAAAAAAAAACTTGAAACCATGCATTCATGATTTGATGTTATTTCGTTCTATACAAAAATAAAAATGGAAATATAAGTTAACAAGTAAAAGTTTGGTACAC
>NW_025315659.1:0-418 GCF_018294505.1 Triticum aestivum | reverse complement strand
GTAAATCATAGCTGGTCAAAATTTCCCACTTACGAAAAGGTAAAAAAGATGGCTTCGCGTAAATCATAGCTGGTCAAAATTTCCCACTTACGAAAAGGTAAAAAAGATGGCTTCGCCTAAGTTTGCTCATGTTTGCAGATTTTTTTCTGCGGACAATTGCACATACAAATATCTAGTAAATGATAAACAAAAAAAAAATGGCTTCGCCCGGGTTCGAACCGGAGACCTCTGACGTGATAACCAACTACACCACGAAACCTCTGGTGACATGTATACATACTGATTTTATAAGTACGCTCAGTTAACGAACCAAAGAAAAGGCGAAGATGAGGAGCGAAAGAGAAGGAGCAGAATGGACGTTCTGAACACACCGACCTCTGATGACTTTCACGCGGGATCCGAGGCCAAAAATACTTCC
>NW_025315658.1:0-418 GCF_018294505.1 Triticum aestivum | reverse complement strand
GGGGGGGGGGGACCCCGTGATGTTGCCTCTGGATGAACAGGACCCCGATCGATCGAGCCGGTTGGGGCTGGATGAACAGGACCCCGTGGAGGGTTGGATAAACAGGACCACCCCGTGGAGGGCAGGATGAACAGTAGACGGTGGAGGGCGGGATGAACAGTAGCCCGTGGAGGGGTGGTTGAACAGTAGCCCGTGGAGAGGGCTGGTTGAACAGTAGCCTGTGGAGTAGCGTGCGGTGGAGGCTGGATGAACAGGAGCCCGTGGATGAACAGTCGCAGGTGGAGGCTGGAGGAGGTCGACGGTGGATGAATAGTAGCTCGTGGAGGCTGGATGGGGTCGATGATGGAGATGAACAGTATCCCATGGAGTCCCGTTTTGCGGTACGCCACACCCCTCCCAATGAACAGGACCCCCGTTT
>NW_025315657.1:0-418 GCF_018294505.1 Triticum aestivum | reverse complement strand
ATTGGTGTCCGTCGTCAACACTCACATTTTTGGCCAATTCTCACCTGTTTCGTGGACTATTACTCACCGTTTTGGTGTCCCGAATTGATTTCCATAGTTGTTGAATCCCAAGGTACGCTTATCTGTCGGTCATCAACACTTGTACTTTTGGCCGATTCTGGCCCGGTACATGGACTATTACTCACTGTTTTGGGGTCCCAGAGTGATTTCCACGATAGACGAACCCTGGGGTGCGTTTACGTGTCGGTCATCAACACTCACAGTTCTGACCGAATCTGGCCTGTTTCATGGACTATTTACTCATTGTTTTGTGGTCCCGGAGTTACTTCCATGATTAACGAACTTAACCCCGGGGTGCGTTTTTGTGTCGGTCATCAACACTCATAGTTTCGGTCGATTCTGCCCTGTTCTACATGGA
>NW_025315656.1:0-418 GCF_018294505.1 Triticum aestivum | reverse complement strand
TCAGCATGACATCAGGGTGATGTCAGCAGTCAACGTTGACCATTGACCTGGTCAACCTGACGTGTGGGTCCAGTGGGACCCACCTGTCATTCTCTGTTTAGTTTAATTACAGATTAGTTAGTTTAATTAGTGATTAGGTTAATCTAATCAGGATTAATTAACTTAATTAATTACTTAATTAATTAATTAATTAATATTTTAATTGTCTTAGTTGTTATTTATTTATTTAATATATTTATTTTTACTTTATTTTATTATTATTATTATTTATTTTCTTTTTTAATTTCTTTTTTTTTCTGTTCTAAAGGGCGTGGGCCCTGTTGTCCAGTGGCCCAGGGCCATAGCGGGCGACGGGCAGCGGATACGGCTATGGGCGGAGCCGGGCGACGAGCGCCTACCCGCCCGGCGGGGCGCTACG
>NW_025315655.1:0-418 GCF_018294505.1 Triticum aestivum | reverse complement strand
GTATTTTAGACCCTACATTGTCAAAACACTGCTCACGTTTTGGATACAAAGTAGTTCCTTTTTTTTACAACAAAAATTTCTGATCTATTTATCAATAGTCATGATAGTACAAATAACATCAAAAGTAACATAAATTGCATCATCTATTTATTTCATCAACAATAAGTTGACATGGCTCATCATCTTCATCAGAGAAAGTTTATTTCATCAACAACAAGTTTATGTTGGTTCATCCTCTTCATCCAAAAGTGGGATAGATTCACTCATTGAGTGATTCAGCAATTCCATTATCGGGTTATCTTCATCAAACAATGCAACATCCATCATCATGGAGCCATGATCAAGTTCCTTCTCCTCCCGCTCAATCTCTTTTTGTTGGATACGAAGCCTCAGGTTGAAATTCACATCAATTTTTTTT
>NW_025315654.1:0-418 GCF_018294505.1 Triticum aestivum | reverse complement strand
CAGCGGTAACACTAGGAGACATTTCCCGGTAAGAGAGGCTACTAAAGATAAACAACTAGGTAGTCAGATCCCACACATACCAAGCATTTCAATCATACACACAATATGCTCGATATGTGCAAATACAACGAAGCATCACAACATGACTCTACGACACAAGTACTTTATTTAAGGCTCAGGGAGCCATACATATCATACACAAAGGTACGGGTCTCACGACCCAGCATTCAAGTCATGCAGTCATACAAACCAACCGCGGAAGTAACTTGTCTGAGTACAGACAGCTAGTAAAATAAAATAGGCTTGGAAAGCCTAACTATACTACGTGGTCCTTCATAAGCTCAGGGTCACCACCTGGGCCTTTAGCCTACTCGTTGATGTCAACGTCTACATAGAACCCATCAGAAGGGGTTGCAGC
>NW_025315653.1:0-418 GCF_018294505.1 Triticum aestivum | reverse complement strand
TCTCATGCTTCTCTTAGATTATTTTGAGAGTATTAATAGCATGGTAATTTGCTTAAATCCTAATATGCTAGGTAATCAAGATTAGTAAAATTTTCTTATGAGTGTTTTGAATACTAAGAGAAGTTTGATGCTTGATGATTGTTTTGAGATATGGGGGTAATAATATCAAAGTCGTGCTAGTTGAGTAGTTGTGAAATTGAGAAATTCTTGTGCTGAAGTTTGGAAGTCCCGTATCATGCACGTATGGTAAACGTTGTGTAACAAATTTGAAACATGAGGTGTTATTTGATTGTCCTCCTTATGAGTGGCGGTCGGGGACGAGCGATGGTCTTTTCCTACCAATCTATCCCCCTAGGAGCATGCGCGTAGTGCCGAGGTTTTTGATGACTTGTAGATTTTTGCAATAAGTATGTGAGTT
>NW_025315652.1:0-418 GCF_018294505.1 Triticum aestivum | reverse complement strand
AGACGAGTTCTCGTCCGAAACCCTGATACTCCGAAGGAGTTTGTCCAGTTTGTACACGAAGTGCGTCCAATTTTTGCCGTGACCCTCTCTACTCTTTCGCACATGCTATGCGGGTCAAATGATGATACCATGCCATGTTTCAACATTTTCAGAATTAATTTTGTAGTGATTTTCAATTTCACGGTCATTTAGCTCCCTAAACAATTAGGTAAATGACCGAAAACAACAAATGATGTCAGAACATGTTGGAAATTGATGACGTCACTTTGAATGCTGCCTACTGAACACAAAAGAAGTCCGGAGTTCAAATAAGTTTAAAAAACATTGAAGTGCACGTGTAACAGATGAGTTCTCGTCCGAAACCCTGATAGTCCAAAAGAGTTTGTCCAGTTTGTACACGAAGTGCGTCCAGTTTATG
>NW_025315651.1:0-419 GCF_018294505.1 Triticum aestivum | reverse complement strand
TTGATGACGTCGCATTGAATGGTGCGTACGGAACACAAAAAAGGTCTGGAGTTGTAATAAGTTTTAAAAAATGAAGTGCCAGTGTAACAAATGAGTTCTCGTTAGAAACCGTGATACTCCGAAAGAGATTGTCCAGTTTGTACATGAAGTGCCTCCAGTTTTTGCCGTAACCCTCTCTACTCTTTTGCACATGCTATGTGGGTGAAATGATGATACCATGCCAAGTTTCGACATTTTCAGAGTTCATTTTGTAGTGATTTTCAATTTCACGGTCATTTGGCTGTGTAAACAAATCGGTAAATGACTAAAAAATAGCAAATTATTTCAGAAAGATTTGAAAATTGATGACGTCGCTTTGAATGGTGCGTACGGAATGCAAAAAGGTCTGGAGTTGTAATAAGTTAAAAAAATGAAGTGCC
>NW_025315650.1:0-419 GCF_018294505.1 Triticum aestivum | reverse complement strand
AAGTTTGTTATTTTTCCTGGGAACTTGGCCACATATAATGACACAATGCGAACGTTTCCCAATTTTTTGATTTTTTTGAATTTTTTATGCCCGTTTCAAAATGCGGTCAAAACGGCGGGAATGACCGTTCCTAGCTATTGGTTGAATCTTGGAATTTTTTGGTGTTTCTCTGATAAAATAGATACTTATGTACCTAGAAATGATTTTTGGAAAAAATAAAGAGCAAAGTACAAGGCAGCTACAATTCAAATTTGACCCGCTTCCAACTGAATCGGCGGAAATTTGTCTTTTTCACGAGAGGTGGATCAAAACTTTTTACACCCAACCGTTTTGTCAATTGTGCATTAAATATGTCCTAGTATTTTAGAAAATTTATTTGGTCCAATTTTGCAACAATTATTTGGGAGGTCCGTCACAAA
>NW_025315649.1:0-419 GCF_018294505.1 Triticum aestivum | reverse complement strand
TGTAACGCCCCGAGAATCATGCTACAGTAATCCCCTTCTAATGATGCACTGTCATCATTGTCACTGTTGCTAATCTCACTTTCATTCTATCCCAGTCCAAATCTCAATTTCAAATTATATTCAAAAATTCTTATTTGTCAAACCTGAAAACTAAAATGTTCAAAGTGTGGCAAATAATCTCTAGATATTTGTCATGTGGAAGCCAACATTTTTGGGATTCCCAAATTGCCCCTGGATTATCTTTTGGTGGCCCAGCAACTTTTATCTTTCCTTATTTAATTTCTAAAAATACCTAGTCACTTCCAAATACCTTGAAACATTTTTTTGGCAGTTTCATAATTCGCAAAGTATTTATGTGGCCTAGTCCCACATTTTACAAAATCCTTTCTGGCAGCCCGAATATTACCATGTTCTTTTTT
>NW_025315648.1:0-419 GCF_018294505.1 Triticum aestivum | reverse complement strand
ACTCTCGCTTTCGCACCCTGACTCGTATTTCTCTCACAAACATTTATGGACTAACTAGCCTCTAGATAGGTTTATACACCCGCACACTCATGCTTCCACCATCGCATACATGTCTCTCTCCCGCTCCTTGTATCTATGTAGCTTTTTCTTCCCTTCTTGAGACACGCCCTCTCGATCGTGCACACACACACACACACTATCGCCTCATTTTAAGCTGATACCTATCGCACACACACTACTTGTGTCTTTGTCACACATGCACTCCGTCCTCCTCCACTCTCCCTCTCTCTCACACACACATGGGCTTTTTGCAACATCTAGCAAGATGCCCATGTGTTGCACGGAACATCAAGATGCATTTGTATGAGTAGTTTATCTTGTGGGGGAAAAGGATGAACGAGGGAATACCTTATCTGCAA
>NW_025315647.1:0-419 GCF_018294505.1 Triticum aestivum | reverse complement strand
GTTATTTTTCATGCATTTACTAATTATTTTGAGCTATAAGACCCTAAAATGTAAAAGCATTTCAAATGAACTCTGAAAAGGTTGAAAGTTGGCATGATATCATCATTTCATCCACATAGCATGTGAAAGAAAGTTGAGAGGGTTACGGCAAAAACTGGATGCACTTCGTGTACAAAACGGACAATCTCTTTCAAAGTATCAGGATTTCATCCGGAAACTCTTCTGTTGCAAAGGGATTTCATTTTTTAAAATTTATTTGAACTCCTGACTTTTTGTGTGTTCAAAATGCACCATTCAAAGCCACATCATCATTTTTCAATCCTTTCTGACTTCATTTGTTATTTTTCATGCATTTACTAATTATTTTGAGCTATAAGACCCTAAAATTGAAAAGCATTTCAAATGAACTCTGAAAAGGT
>NW_025315646.1:0-419 GCF_018294505.1 Triticum aestivum | reverse complement strand
GAGAAATCACTGTCCCTGAAATCAGAAATATTACGGGGCCTACTTTGCATGCTTGTGCTAGTCACCACAGAGATCACAAAAATACATGGACAACACCACTGGAGAGATGGCATGGCATACTTTAAAACACATGTAGAGCTCATGCTCAAAAGATGCACAGAATAAATGATACAAAAATGACAAATCTCCAAGTTCTGATATGAACCAGAGATTAACAGCAACTAGCCCTCTTCCAACGAAGATTTGGGCATCAAGATGACCTCTAATGAACTTGGTGCAATTTAACAAAATGAAGAGCATCACGAGACGAACAATTTGACATATTACACGCGCGAATCGAAGCTACATGTAGGAAGTTATGGCATCGGGAACAGAGGCACATGCTGATGGATTTCCAGGACTTGGAGGGAAAAGGGGGG
>NW_025315645.1:0-419 GCF_018294505.1 Triticum aestivum | reverse complement strand
TCCAAGCATCATGTGCACGACGACGACGAACGACATCTACTACGAGCTCAAGCACGACAACGACATCATCATCATGAAGATGCTCTACAAGCGCAAGTGCACAAGTCCCAACAAGCCCTATGATGCGGAGCATCCCACATTCATCCCCATGTACACTCCGACTACTCTCCAAGCCCCAAGGATACATAAGATGAGACCTCGATTATGCGCCATTGGACACAAGGTGAACCCGTTCCTAAATGCTTCCCCTTTCCATTCGCGTGAGACATGGTTGCTACCTCATGCATGGACCTTGCCTATACTCAGGTACAACCGAGATGACCATGGAGAATCAAAGGACAAAGGCCAAGCATGGAAGAGGAGAAGGAAGAAGAGGCAGCTGCTACAGGCCCCGGACATCTGGCCCCAGCCCGGACATC
>NW_025315644.1:0-419 GCF_018294505.1 Triticum aestivum | reverse complement strand
ACGCTCCTCATCTAATAGGTCCAAAGCGTCTTGCCGTGCTGTCTCATTGTTCGCTTCAACATAAGCCGCCACACGAGGCGAATCGTGCCAGATATCACTAGGGAGAACCGCCTCCGCTCCGTAGACCATAAAAAATGGTGTGTATCCTGTAGATCGGTTCGGCTTAGTGTTGATACTCGATAGCACAGATGGTAGCTCTTCAACCCAACATCCCGGTGTTCTTTGCAATGGAACCATAAGCCGGGGTTTGATGCCTCGCAGGATCTCTTGATTAGCTCGTTCTGCCTGCCCATTGGACTGGGGGTGGGCCACTAATGATACGTCAAGTCTAATGTGCTCACGTTCACAGAATTCCTTCATAGCACCCTTGGATAGATTGGTACCATTGTCAGTAATGATACTGTGTGGAAAGCCAAACC
>NW_025315643.1:0-419 GCF_018294505.1 Triticum aestivum | reverse complement strand
AATTCTATAATTTTAAATTTCGGCGAAGCCCCTGGTATTCGGAAGACCGAGTTCGGGGCGCTATCCACGCCTTGGCCGGACAGAGCCAGCTCCTCGCTCTAAGCGGCATAAGTCTTTAGGGACTCGAAAAACCTCTCGAACAGTGACCAGCTCTCGCTTCATCATGATAGTCAGTTTTAGCTTTCTCCACTGAGGTGCTCGACCCAGCTCAACTGGGGCACAATCGCAGTGGTTCTCTTAGTGCTACCTTAGCCGATATAGTGGAACGTAAGGCACCAAAACATAGGAGCCGGGCAAACCCAACTATTGACCCAAGACATGATTCGGAGCCGATGCATATAATGTTATAAGTTCGGGGTGCCGCACTTGTTAAAGTGTTCGGACTTCTCACACCATATTGAGGGGTACTAAAGCCCCTG
>NW_025315642.1:0-419 GCF_018294505.1 Triticum aestivum | reverse complement strand
AATAACTATGGAAATCGCTTCGGGACTCCAAAACGGTGAGTAATAATCAAAGAAACGGACCAGAATTGGCCAAACCTGCGAGTGTTGATGACCGACACGTAAACGCACCCCAGGGTCCATTAATCGTGGAAATCACTCCGGAACCCCAAAACAGTGAGTAATAGTCCATGAAACGGGCCAGAATCGGCCAAAACTGCCAGTGTTGATGACCGACATGTAAGCGCACCATGGGGTTCAATAACTATAAAAATCACTTCGGGACCCCAAAATGGTGAGTAATAATCCAAGAAACGGGCCAGAATTGGCCAAAACTGCGAGTGTTGATGACCGACACATAAACGCACCCAGTGTTCATTAATCGTGGAAATCACTCCGGGACCCCAAAACAGTGAGTAATAGTCCATGAAACGGGCCAGAAT
>NW_025315641.1:0-419 GCF_018294505.1 Triticum aestivum | reverse complement strand
TCTTCATAGAGAGAGTCTCCTATGCTTTCACTTTCATATACTAGTGGGAATTTTCATTATAGAACTTGGCTTGTATATTCCGATGATGGGCTTCCTCAAATGCCCGAGGTCTTCATGAGCAAGCAAGTTGGATGCACACCCACTTAGTTTCAGTTTGAGCTTTCATACACTTATAGCTCTAGTGCATCCGTTGCATGTCAATCCCTACTCACTCACATTGATATCTATTGATGGGCATATCCATAGCCCGTTGCTACGCCTAGTTGATGTGAGACTTTCTCCCTTTTTGTCTTCTCCACATAACCCCCACCATCATATTCTATTCCACCTATAGTGCTATGTCCATGGCTCACGCTCATGTATTGCGTGAAAGTTGAAAAAGTTTGAGATTATTAAAGTATGAAACAATTGCTTGGCTT
>NW_025315640.1:0-419 GCF_018294505.1 Triticum aestivum | reverse complement strand
TGAGGAGGAGAAGATGATATTGGAGTTGCATGTTGCGAATATCGTCGATGATCACAAGATCAAGATGGATGCAATGCGGTTGAAGATGAGAAAGATTAGAAAATATGCCATTCATACCGATGCTTAGTATCATTATGCCGTTGGATTAATTTTTACCTTGGTTGTGATTATGATCTCATTTGTTGTTGCATTAAAAGGTTTCACATAGTTTCAATGTATGGTTTAACTAGATGCTCTGGAGAGCTATATGTTGTTCAATGAGAACTATGTATGTACTTTGTTTTTAATGTGATGATGAACTTCTATTAATTTGGTCACTTATCTATTAATGAGAGTTATATGTACTAAATTGATGATGTGGCTTTGAATGGTGCATTTAGAATACAGAAAAACTCTAGAGCTCAAATAAGTTCAAAAAA
>NW_025315639.1:0-419 GCF_018294505.1 Triticum aestivum | reverse complement strand
CCGAGTGGAAGTCTGGCTTACCACTCGGTAGGATTTTTATATCTTAGGCGAGCACTGGGCTGCAGCTAAGCCTCCGAGTGGAAGTCCGGCTTACCACTCGGTAGGATTTTTATATCTTAGGCGAGCACTGGGCTGCAGCTAAGCCCCCGAGTGAGAGGTTTGCTCTTCACTCGGTAGGATTTCGATAACTTAGGCGAGCATTGAGCTGCAGCTAAGCCTCCGAGTGGAAGTCTGGCTTACCACTCGGTAGGATTTTTATATCTTAGGCGAGCACTGGGCTGCAGCTAAGCCCCCGAGTGAGAGGTTTGCTCTTCACTCGGTAGGATTTTTGATAACTTAGGCGAGTACTTGGACTGCAGCTAAGCCCCCGAGTGAGAGGTTTGCTCTTCACTCGGTAGGATTTTTGATAACTTAGGCGA
>NW_025315638.1:0-419 GCF_018294505.1 Triticum aestivum | reverse complement strand
ATTTCGATCGGGACTCACTGCGGGAGAAAAACCACTTTGCCCGACGACCACCGTCCGCTGTGAAGCTCGCCGCCGGCAGCTCCGTCCACCCCAGAGACCGTATCGACCACCAGAGTGACCGTCTCGATCCCCTGAACCCGCAGATGGCCTCCGTTTCTCGAACGGTGCCGCCATTCACCGGCGAACATCGTCGGAGCTCCCGCCTCTGTTCGGCCAGAGGAAGGGGAGGGAGGGCGACTGGTCAAACATGACTAGTGGGCCCCCTGGACCCACTGTCAGTGACACCCCGCGCCGTCCGCATGGTTAAGTGGAGGCGTAAAGCCTCAAGTACGCCTCCTCTATACCGAAAGCGTATTTCTATCTGAACCGTTTTCTTTTCTGTTTTATTTTAAATAACAGATTTGACCAAATCTTTGACT
>NW_025315637.1:0-419 GCF_018294505.1 Triticum aestivum | reverse complement strand
GAGTGTTGATGACCAAATCGTAAACGCACCCCAGGGTTCGTTAATCATGGAAACCGCTCCGGGACCCCAAAACAGTGAGTAATAGTCCACGAAATGGGCCAGAATTGGCCAAATCTGTGAGTGTTGATGACCGACACGTAAGCGCGCCTTGGGGTTCAACAACTATGGAAATTCGTTTAGGACCCCAAAATAGTGAGTAATAGTCCATGAAATGGGCCAGAATTGGCCAAATCGGTGAGTGTTGATGACCGACACGTAAGCGCAACTTGGGGTTCAACAACTATGGAAATTCGTTTGGGGCCCAAAAATGGTGAGTAATAGTCCACGAAACGGGTCAGAATCGGCCAAAACCGCTAGTGTTGATGACCAAAAGATAAACGCACCCCAGGGTTCGTGTTAATCGTGGAAATCACTCCGGG
>NW_025315636.1:0-419 GCF_018294505.1 Triticum aestivum | reverse complement strand
CCCCCCAGGGCCCCCGTCCCGCCTAACCCTGTAGCGTTTGACCACGGGATCTAGCCCTTTGACTTTGCACGGACGGGCTTTGACCAGTGGACCTCTCCACCCGGTTGTGTTAGGTCGGCCCAGAGGAACACTTTGGAGCAACATCCGGGCCAAACCGACAGCTACATCCACTCCGTGTAGACCCGACGCGTCCGTTTCCCCCCTTCAGGTGCCGGCGGCGGCGGCGTCCGTGAGGGGGGGGGGGGGCACACCCCGGAGACGCGTGCTGGGTGTTTGCAACCGCCTCAACACTTCCAAACTTGTGAGAGGCCGCCTACGCAAGATTTGACGGTATGCTAGCCCCCGGAGGCCGCCGGCCACAGTCGTAGACGTGCGAAGAGCAATCCGCGTAGAGGAAAGTGTTCAGATACTTCTCCATC
>NW_025315635.1:0-419 GCF_018294505.1 Triticum aestivum | reverse complement strand
GAGGCCATGTCTGTACATGCTAGGCTCGTCAAATTAACCTAAGTGTTTCGCGTGTGTAAATCTGGCTTACACCCGTTGTATGTGAATGTTAGAATCTATCACACCCGATCATCACGTGGTGCTTCGAAACGACGAACTTTCGCAACGGTGCACAGTTAGGGGGAACACTTTCTTGAAATTTTAATGCGAGGGATCATCTTATTTAAGCTACCATCATTCTAAGAAAATAAGATGCATAAACATGATAAACATCACATGCAATCAAAAGTGACATGATATGGCCAATATCATTTTGCTCCTTTTGATCTCCATCTTCGGGGCTCCATGATCATCATCGTCACCGGCATGACACCATGATCTCCATCATCATGATCTCCATCATCGTGTCTCCATGAAGTTGTCTCGCCAACTATTACTTC
>NW_025315634.1:0-419 GCF_018294505.1 Triticum aestivum | reverse complement strand
CCATCGAACGGGACGAGGACGGCCGCCTTCGTGCAGTAGAGCGGCGAGGTGACCCGCCGCCTCCCCCGCCTCATGGAGCGAGGTACCCCACTCCGCCTCCCGTCACAGATCCGACACTTGGCGACCGCCTTGGCCGCCGAGAGGGAGTCAGAGAGAACGATGCTCACCATCGGATCGATTGTCTCAAGCGATCCATGGCACTTGAAGAAGAAGATGTGTTGGGCCCGCCCTGTTTAGGCCCCTGAATCCGAGATGAGCCCTTCCCCAAGGGGTTCACCCTCCTGCGAGACACGCCCAAGTACACCAGCTCCGTGAAGCCAGAGGACTGGCTGGTCGACTAGTCCACGGCCGTCAGTATAGCGAATGGCAACAAGCGCGTTGCCGTGAAATACGTCCCGCTCATTCTTCAAGGCACTGCC
>NW_025315633.1:0-419 GCF_018294505.1 Triticum aestivum | reverse complement strand
TCTAGTGTAAAATTATTTCAACTAGCTTATAGAGCAAGTTCAATTGTAGTGTAAAATTATTTGTACTAGGCTATAGAGCTAGTTCAATTCTAGTGTAAAATTATTTGAACTAGCTTATAGAGCTAGCTCAACTCTAGTGTAAAATTATTTCAATTAGCTTATAGAGCTAGTTTAACTCTAGTGTAAAATTATTTGAACAAGCTTATAAAGCTAGTTCAACTCTAGTGTAAAATCATTTGAAATAGGCTATAGAACTAGTTGAACTCTAGTGTAAAATGATTTGTATTAGGCTACAGAGCTAGGTCAACTCTATTGTAAAATTATCTTAACTAGCTTATAGAGCTAGTTCAACTCTAGTGTAAAATTATTTGTACTAGGCTATAGAGCTAGTTCAACTCTAGTGTAAAATTATTTGAACT
>NW_025315632.1:0-419 GCF_018294505.1 Triticum aestivum | reverse complement strand
CCAACCCCTTTGCATAGGTTCATGGGCGGAACCCGCAAGTTGATCACCAAAACGTACATCAAGTGAATCACGTGATATCCCATTGTCACCACAGATACGCACGGCAAGACATACATCAAGTGTTCTCAAATCCTTAAAGACTCAATCCGATAAGATAACTTCAAAGGGAAAACTCAATCCATTACAAGAGAGTAGAGGGGGAGAAACATCATAAGATCCAACCACTACTAGGAAAAGGGCTATAGATAATATGGACACTAATGGCGCACCACACATGTGGTGCGCCACTACTATATACTAATGGCGCACCATGTGTTGGTACGCCATTAGTGTCCAATACTAATGGCGCTCCACATCCACGGTGCGCCACTACTAACAATTTTTTTTATTTTTTTTTCAAAACTAGTAATGGCGCACCA
>NW_025315631.1:0-419 GCF_018294505.1 Triticum aestivum | reverse complement strand
AACCTTTTCAGAGTTCATTTGAAATGCTTTTCAATTTTAGGGTCTTATAGCTCAAAATAATTAGTAAATGCATGAGAAATAACAAATGAAGTCAGAAAGGATTGAAAAATGATGATGTGGCTTTGAATGGTGCATTTTGAACACACAAAAAGTCAGGAGTTCCAATAAGGTTTAAAAAATGAAATCCCTTTGTAACAGACGAGTTTCCGTATGAAATCCTGATACTTCGAAAGAGATTGTCCGTTTTGTACACGAAGTGCATCCAGTTTTTGCCGTAACCCTCTCAACTTTCTTGCACATGCTATGTTGATGAAATGATGATATCATGCCAACTTTCAACCTTTTCAGAGTTCATTTGAAATGCTTTTCAATTTTAGGGTCTTATAGCTCAAAATAATTAGTAAATGCATGAAAAATAA
>NW_025315630.1:0-419 GCF_018294505.1 Triticum aestivum | reverse complement strand
TCGATACAACTAGAACTGGATACTTGTGATGAGAACTGGATGGTGATGAGGATTTGATTGTGATGATAACTGGATAGTATGGCTCTGGGATTGCTTTCTCGCAGGGAGTCGAGAAAGGATCTCTGGCCGAGGTTGATAACACTACTACCACTTTACTTATGCTACTCTACTCCCTCTTGTTTGCTGCAAGATGGTGGTTTCCCGAAGATGCTAGTCTTCGATAGGACTAGACCTTCTCTCTATTCTGGCATTTCTGCAGCCCAGTCCACATATACAGTCTTCCTTTGATAATGTTGCATATGTAGTGTAGATCCTTGCTTGCGAGTACTTTGGATGAGTACTCACGGTTGCTTTGCTCCCCCTTTTCCCCCTTCTTTCTTCTTTCTGGTTGTTGCAACCAGATGGTGGAGTCCAGGAGC
>NW_025315629.1:0-419 GCF_018294505.1 Triticum aestivum | reverse complement strand
TGCAGAGCACGAGAGTGAGCCAGGATTTAACACCCCAGGATATCACTCAGGACTTCCTTCTCAAGAGAGCCGCAACGGTGGATGAGTTGATACTACCGATTGCATATGTTGCATTGGTGTAACCTGACCGCCACTGTGTATCCAAATAGCAAGTTACCAAGAAGGAGCATGAGAATGCAATAATTCTGTTTACATTACCTAGTGACTGGAATTGCCTGGGATGCCTGTATATGTATCTATTTCGCTTCAGTTTGCATCTGTTTGTTATCTCTTGTGTACATATGTCGCTTTTACAACTACGGACTGATGAGAATTCAGATTGCACATTTTCACCACAAAGCATATTCCAGTAAGTGCAAATGGATATACACGAGAATATGCAATTGGGAAGCAGAACAGCATAGGTTCACATGGCATGG
>NW_025315628.1:0-419 GCF_018294505.1 Triticum aestivum | reverse complement strand
AACGTCTACTACCGTGTCATCGTCGTCCGTGAGGGGGGACCGCGCCCCGGAGATGCGTCTCGCCTCTTCGGACATGCCACCACACCACGCCACATGTATGAGGGCCCGGTGCGACGCTCCGGTGGCATTGCTACCCTCCCAGTGCCCCCGTCCCGCCTAACCCGGTAGCGTTTGACCACGGGATCTAGCCCTTTGACTTTGCACGGACGGGCTTTAACCAGTGGACCTCCCCACCCGGTTGTGTTAGGTCAGCCCATAGGAACACTTTGGAGCAACATCCGGGCCAGACCCACAGCAAGATCCCCTTCGTGTAGACCCGACGCGTCTGTTTCCCCCTCCAGGTGCCGGCGACGGCGCCGTCCGTGAGGGGGGCACACCCCGGACACGCGTGCCGGGCGTTTGCCACCGCCACAACACTT
>NW_025315627.1:0-419 GCF_018294505.1 Triticum aestivum | reverse complement strand
CGGCAACACCTTCATCTTGAGTATATTCGGAATCGGAGTGATAACTTCTCTCGGAGTGGCTGTCGGAGTCGGAGCCGGATACCCATTCACCAACATGAGCTTGATGTCTTCGTCTTGTGTAGCTTCTTGATGATTTTTCCTTCATTTCTGAATCCTTGCTTCTCCGTGAGTATCTTCGTTCATAACGATCATCTCTACTCCTTCTCTCTCTTGGTGGTGATTCTTCTCTTTTGCTTCTTCCTTTTGGAGAGTCTTCTCTTCTCTTGTAGGGAGCCGTACACTCATTGGAATAGTGTCCGGGTCTTCCACAATTGTAGCAGTTTCGCTCTCGACTAGAAGATCTTTTGTCATTGTAGGACCTTGACTTGGAGCTTCTATCTTTGCTTCTATTCTTGTAAAATTTGTTGAAGTTCTTCACC
>NW_025315626.1:0-419 GCF_018294505.1 Triticum aestivum | reverse complement strand
ATATGATCTGAAATGGTTTATGTCAGATGAAAGAGCATAGGGCACTTTTATTGTGTTTTTAATAGTGAAACTTCTATCTCTACAAAGTTTTTCCCTCTGTTTCGTCTACATGTCGTGGCACAAAATATTGTTGCTACTACACAAGCTGATGAAAATAGTGTGTACAGAACCCGCGGACAAAGTTGCTCCATGTGAAATTCAACACGTGAAATCCACCAGAGATGTCGGTCTCTAGGGGTTTCAGTTTGGTTCTGGTGCCAGCCTTCCCCTCCATTTTGTTTCTTTCTTCTAGTTTTGGGCTTTCTCTTGCTCTCCCCTGTAATTTTCTTTTGCGCCTTTGGGCGCTTACTTGTATCTATACTGACTGCCAAGTCACCTTCGAGTTGGAATATAACAAGCGGTGGGTTTTTTTGGGCCCC
>NW_025315625.1:0-419 GCF_018294505.1 Triticum aestivum | reverse complement strand
GTCTTGGTCTTGTAGCACGGAAATTGAAACCTTTGGCTGATTCCTCGGGACTCCGCGCCTGCGCTTGCCTCTTTAGCACCAAAGAGCACTACTGGAATCAGCTACTTTGCCATCTGCCAGCTCTTTGCCGTCAGCTAGCAGACGGCAAAGAAGCTCTTTGCCATCAGCTACCCAAAAGCTGACGGCAAAGAGGGAGGGGGGCCCACTGACGAGCTGCTTAAAAAAAACTTAACGGCCCCCCTCTTTGCCGTCTGCTAGCAGACGGCAAAGAGCAAAAAAGCAGACGGCAAAGGGGGCGGACGGCAAAGATTTGACATATCTAACGGCCGCGCCCCACCCCGCCCTGTTTCTCTCCCCACTCTTCACACGCGCGCCGCCGCCCCCACCACTCGCCGCCGCCCGGTCGCCCCACCACCCCG
>NW_025315624.1:0-419 GCF_018294505.1 Triticum aestivum | reverse complement strand
GAGCCTTTTGTCACTTCCATAATCGAGAAACATATCCTTATTCCAGTAAGGATAATTTTGACCGCTGTCCAGTGATCTACTCCTAGATCACTATTGTACTCCCTTGCCAAACTCAGTGTAGGGTATACAATAGATCTGGTACACAGCATGGCATAATTTATAGAACATATGGCCGAGGCATAGGGAATGACTTTCATTCTTTTTCTATCTTCTGCCGTGGTCGGGTTTTGAGTCTTACTCAATTTCACACCTTGTAACACATGCAAGAAACTCTTTCTTTGACTGTTCCATTTTGAACCACTTCAAAATCTTGTTAAGGTATGTACTCATTGAAAAAACTGATCAAGCGTCTTGATCTATCTCTATAGATCTTGATGCTCAATATGTAAGCAGCTTCACCGAGGTCTTTCTTTGAAAAA
>NW_025315623.1:0-419 GCF_018294505.1 Triticum aestivum | reverse complement strand
CCTCGCCACGCCGCGCTCGCCTTGGCCGCGTCCCGCCTCGCCGCGCTCGCCCTGGCCGCGTCCCGCCTCGCCGCTGCCGGCCTCGCGCTCGCTTCGCCCCGCCCGCGACCGGCCTGCCCCGCGCGTGCGCCGCGCTCGCTGCCACTGCCTCTACCCATCGCCGTGCCCGCTCCTGCTGCTGCTGCGGCATGCTGCTGCAGCGTCGCCAGGATGCGAGAGAGAGAGAGAGAGAGGAGAGAGAGAAAAGCGGGGTAGGTGGGAGAGAGATTGACATATGGGCCCGGCCGGACACGAGCGGACGAGGACGAGGCTGCTGCGTCCGCTTTCTGTCCGTTTTGGCCCCAAAACGAGACCAACTTTGGTCCAGAAATGAGGTGAAACGGACATGAAACGGATGAAAAAGCAAAATAGGGTCTGCC
>NW_025315622.1:0-419 GCF_018294505.1 Triticum aestivum | reverse complement strand
GACGACGGACGCCGAGACGAGCACGTGAGACCACTGCCACCCTGTCCATCTTAGGGTAACGCGAGTCGAGGCGGACGTCATCGCGGTAGCGACGTCGGCCGCCGAGACGAGCACGTGACACCACTGCCACCCCGTCTATCTTAGGGTAACGCGAGTCGAGGCGGACGTTGTCGCGGTAGCGACGACGGACTACGAGACGAGCACGTGACACCAGGGCCACCCTGTCTATCTTAGGGTAACGCGAGTCGAGGCGAACGTTGTTGCCGTAGCGACGACGGATGCCGAGACGAGCACGTGACACCACTCCCACCCTGTCTATCTTAGGGTAACGCGAGTCAAGGCGGACATCGTCGCGGTAGCGACGTCGGACGCCGAGACGAGCGCGTGACACCACTTCCACCCTGTCTATTTTAGGGTAA
>NW_025315621.1:0-419 GCF_018294505.1 Triticum aestivum | reverse complement strand
CGTTGAGGCTGTGGAGGGCGACACCGGAAATGGGGTCGGGGCGCAGAGCAAGTCACCGGCGCGGGCGCTTCTCCGGGATTGGGGGTGCAGGGCTTCGGGTCGCCGGGGTTTGGGGCTACCGGCGCGTGGGTAGCAGGAGGTGGGAGGTTAGGGAAGGGGCTGGGGGCACGGGGCGGGGGGCGGTGGCGCACGGCGGCAGGGCGGGGGGTGGCGGCGCACGGCGTCGGTGCGAGGGGTGGCGGCGGGCAGATGGTGGTGGCGCACTATAGGAGGAGATGGGGATCGGGAAGGATGGAGCTAGTTATTCTTTTTTTCTTTTGGATCGGGCCGGTTCGTCGCTCCTTATAGGACGAGGGGTAACCGGTAACAGAATAGCTCAGCCCTATACATATATACATATATACATATATACATATATA
>NW_025315620.1:0-419 GCF_018294505.1 Triticum aestivum | reverse complement strand
TGAAAGAGTAAACATGATGCAACACTCTAATGCATGACTAGCTAGGGTGTGACAACTCACCCCCACTCAAAAGAATCTCGTCCCGAGATTTGGGTTCCTCCGAGAAGAAGGCGGGATATTCAAGTCGAAGACGATCCTCCCTTTCCCAAGTTGCTTCATCCTCAGAATGGTGCGACCATTGAACCTTGAGAAACTTGATATTATGACGTCGCGTGGTACGCTCGGCCTGATCGAGGATACGAATGGGGTACTCTCGATATGTAAGATTGTCTTGGAGATCAAGCGTTTCGTGGTCCACTTCACGGATAGGATCCGAGAAGCAACGCCTGAGTTGGGAAACGTGGAAGACATCGTGAACTTTGGAGAGGTGCGGAGGTAGTTCCAATTGGTAGGCAACTTCTCCTCGTTTGGCAAGAATG
>NW_025315619.1:0-419 GCF_018294505.1 Triticum aestivum | reverse complement strand
CTCTACGACTCAAGTATTTATTCATTAGGCTCCGAGGAGCGAGATATTACAAACAGGGGTCTCATGACCCAACATTCAGAGCATACAATTCAAAACACAAGCGGAAGCTATCATGTCTGAGTACAGACATCTATAAATGAAAAAGGCTGAGAAGCCTGACTATCTACCAGATCCTGCCGAGGGCACAAGATCGTAGCTGAGGTATCAAGCTAAACGTCGAAGACCACGCGGAACTACTAGCGAGACTGAAGTCTCTCTGCAAAAACATAAAATAGGCAAACGTGAGTACAAATGTACCCAGCAAGACTTACATCAGAACTAACTACATATGCATCATTATCAACAAAGGGGATGGTGGGGTTTAACTGCAGCAAGCCAGCTTAGACTCGGTGGCTATCCTAAACTACGACTGCAGGCAA
>NW_025315618.1:0-420 GCF_018294505.1 Triticum aestivum | reverse complement strand
ATGTTTCATTTAACACTACGCAAAACTGATTCCGAACGACAGTTGTAGACTACTTCTTGTGTAGTTGCATTCGATTTTTTCCATTCTACTTCACTAAATATCTCCATATGAGATCCAAGTACTTGTAGGGAAATGCAAGAGACCTCAGTTATGATGATGCACTAGGTCCATGGCTGGGACTTTGTGTATGTCCTCGAAATGCGTTTGTCGAGTGCTCATTAAGAAAGTTTCTATACAAGTTTCTGAACGAACTCCTTAAGAAAAGTTCTCCAAAAGTTCCCTGTGAAAGAATCCTTTGAAGCATCTGGTCGTCAGAAGTGTTTTGACTACTTCTGGAGCCAAAACGGACTCTGTATGAGTCAGATATCCATGTTTCAGTTAACACTGCGCAAAACTGATTCCGAACGACAGTTACAGACT
>NW_025315617.1:0-420 GCF_018294505.1 Triticum aestivum | reverse complement strand
TTTTTTAGGAGGACGAAAAATAATATCATCAACATATACTCCCTCCGTTCCAAACTACTTGTCATGGTTTTAGTTCAAGGGAGTAGCACTACTGGAATCAGCTACTTTGCCATCTGCCGGCTCTTTGCCGTCAGCTAGAAGACGGCAAAGAAGCTCTTTGCCATCAGCTACCCAAAAGCTGACGGCAAAGAACTGGCTGATGGCAAAGACTTTCTTTGCCATCAGCCAGTTCTTTGCCGTCCGCTAGCTGACGGCAAAGATTATTTGCCGTCGGCTAGCTGACGGCAAAGAGGGAGGGGGCCCCACTGACGAGCTGCTTAAAAAAACTTAACGGCCCCCCTCTTTGCCGTCTGCTAGCAGACGGCAAAGAGCAAAAAAGCGGACGGCAAAGGGGCGGACGGCAAAGATTTAACATATCTA
>NW_025315616.1:0-420 GCF_018294505.1 Triticum aestivum | reverse complement strand
GAAACTCGTCTGTTACAAAGGGATTTCATTTTTTAAACCTTATTTCAACTCCAAACTTTTTGTGTGTTCAAAATGCACCATTCAAAGCCACATAATCATTTTTCAATCCTTTCTGACTTCATTTGTTATTTTTCATGCATTTACTAATTATATTGAGCTATAAGACCCTAAAATTGAGAAGCATTTCAAATGAACTCTGAAAAGGGTTGAAAGCTGGCATGATATCATGATTTCATCCACATAGCATGTTCAAGAAAGTTGAGAGGGTTACGGCAAAAACTGGATGCACTTCGTGTACAAAACGGACAATCTCTTTCAAAGTATCAGGATTTCATCCGGAAACTCGTCTGTTACAAAGGGATTTCATTTTTTAAACCTTATTTGAACTCCTGACTTTTTGTGTGTTCAAAATGCACCATT
>NW_025315615.1:0-420 GCF_018294505.1 Triticum aestivum | reverse complement strand
ATAATTCTTTTTGCTTTTAATGTTTTGAACTAAATTCTAATTACTTATTTATTTTCTTTTATGATAGCAACAATAAGTAAAAAAACAATAAGTAAAAAAAACAAAAAAATGCCTCCTAGTGGGCCCCCACGACTAGAAACCCAACAATGGGCCAGGATTCAGGCCCGTAGTAAGCCCAGTAGGCCCACAGGCACATAGAGCCAGATTAGGCCCGAAAGCCTGCTTTAGAGAGGAGCTCGAGAGGGTTGGCGCATCGCACCTTATAAACAGGTGCGATTCTCTCTCAGCTAGCGAGGTGGGACTAAACTCCCACCACCACGCTGTTGTGCAAGGCCCATTGGTCCCGGTTGGTGGCACCAACCGGGACTAAAGGGGTGCATTAGTCCCGGTTCGTGCCACCAACCGGGACCAAAGGCCGCC
>NW_025315614.1:0-420 GCF_018294505.1 Triticum aestivum | reverse complement strand
CCCCCTGTAGGCGTGGACTCCTGGGGGTTTTATAGATCAACCCACCCAGGGTTACAATGGTAATATGCCAAGTCGGTGGGTCCGTATTGTCGGTGTCCGGGGTACCGGGCTGGGTCCCACTTGGGAGCTTGTGGTTCGCCGGGTTCCCCTAGGTGCGGGCCCCGCGTGCCTAGGGGGACTGTGCATCGTCTTGTCGATCTTCATGGCGTGGCCGAGTCGAGCCGCGCATAGTGTTCTCCGTCAGGCCGCCGCTTGCTGTCGTCAGCAGTGAGGGTGGGAACACTGTTGCCGTGCCAGCCCTGGTCAGCGGGTAGGTAAGGGGCACTGTTGCCACGCTCCGGCTGACCCTGGGCATGGGCAGGGGCACTGTAGTCTTGGTCATCAGTGATTGAGGTCTCGTCCCATCGTACGGCCTGGATG
>NW_025315613.1:0-420 GCF_018294505.1 Triticum aestivum | reverse complement strand
TAAAGGTGAAAAGGCCCATGTATATTGCACTCCAGCGGCGTCCTGCCATGACCAGCGACCCTAATTTTGGAACCAAACCCTAGCTTTGACAATCATCGGGAGAGAGTGTAAACTCACCGTTGGAGGTCACGCAACCAACCCCAATCCAGTGCTCGGACGCAACTCTCTGACCTCTCTTTGCCCACTCACGCCATCACTCTGACCTCTCCTTTGTTGACACCATGGATGTCCTCATCGACCGTATTCTATGCTGCCTCCTTGTTCCACCTGGGGCAATCACCACCACCGGCATCCTCCCTACATATCCCAGGAGATGTCAAGTCCGCCACCTACTCCAGCGGCCGGCGCGTCAACATCAGTGCCCTTCCCAAAGTCATCCAACGCCAGATTGTCTCCAAGCTCCCCATGAAGGAGGCCAGT
>NW_025315612.1:0-420 GCF_018294505.1 Triticum aestivum | reverse complement strand
GGCCACTCCAGGCCCATCAATAGAGGGTCCATCAGGTGGGCTCTAGTCTATCACTCATGATCCGTTGTTATACGTCCACTCACCTGGTTATGGGTTATGGGTGTGAGCTCTTCTCTCAGTGGAAGACAACCAACGGAAGGTCTTTTCTAGTAGGCCGCTACTCTGCGCCGGTCGACCGGCTGAGTCGGTCCACCGGTCCACTTGCATCCATTGGATTCGTCCATCCTGAAACGTTGGATCTATGTCCTTTCAGACGTTGGGTCACGCAAAACAGAAACCGTTGAATCCCATGCAAAACGAGTCCGCTTTGCCCGGCCGGTAATGCTAGACGCACGGACGGGTCGATTACAGGTTTTACGGGATAGCAGACGTGGGCGATCGGGATTGGAGAAGAGGGAGCATGGGCCCCACCCACACTGA
>NW_025315611.1:0-420 GCF_018294505.1 Triticum aestivum | reverse complement strand
GAAGAAGAAGAAGAAGAAGAAGAAGAAGAAGAAGAAGAAGAAGAAGAAGAAGAAGAAGAAGAAGAAGAAGAAGAAGAAGAAGAAGAAGAAGAAGAAGAAGAAGAAGAAGAAGAAGAAGAAGAAGAAGAGGAAGAAGAGGAGGAAGAAGAGGAGGAAGAAGAGGAGGAAGAAGAGGAGGAAGAAGAAGAAGGGGGAGAAGAAGAAGAAGAGGACGAAGAAGAAGAAGAACAAGAGGAAGAAGAAGAGGACGACGAAGAAGACGGGGAAGAAGAAGAAGAAGAAGAAGAAGAAGAAGAAGAAGAAGAAGAAGAAGAAGAAGAAGAAGAAGAAGAAGAAGAAGAAGAAGAAGAAGAAGAAGAAGAAGAAGAAGAAGAAGAAGAAGAAGAAGAAGAAGAAGAAGAAGAAGAAGAAGAAGAAGAA
>NW_025315610.1:0-420 GCF_018294505.1 Triticum aestivum | reverse complement strand
CTTTGAATGGTGCATTTTGAACACACGAAAAGTCAGGAGTTCAAATAAGGTTTAAAAAAATGAAATCCCTTTGTAACAGACGAGTTTCCGAATGAAATCCTGATACTTTGAAAGAGATCGTCCGTTTTGTACACGAAGTGCATCCAGTTTTTGCCGTAACCCTATCAAATTTCTTGCACATGCTATGTGGATGAAATGATGGTATCATGCCAACTTTCAACCTTTTCAGAGTTCATTTGAAATGCTTTTGAATTTTAGGGTCTTATAGCTCAAAATAATTAGTAAATGCATGAAAAATAACAAATGAAGTCAGAAAGGATTGAAAAATGATGATGTGGCTTTGAATGGTGCATTTTGAACACACAAAAAGTCAGGAGTTCAAATAAGGTTTAAAAAATGAAATCCCTTTGTAACAGACGA
>NW_025315609.1:0-420 GCF_018294505.1 Triticum aestivum | reverse complement strand
GCCGCCGGCACCTGGAGGGGGGAAACGGACGCGTGGGGTCTACACGGAGGGGATCTTGCTGTGGGTCTTCCCCGGATGTTGCTCCAATGTGTTCCTATGGGCGGACCTAACACAACCAGGTGGGGAGGTCCACTGGTCAAAGCCCGTCCGTGCAAAGTCAAAGGGGTAGATCCCGTGGTCAAACGCTACACGGTTAGGCGGGACGGGGGCACTGGGGGGGGGGGGTAGCAATGCCACCGTAGCGTCGCACCGGGCCCTCATACATGCGGGGTGGTGTGGTGGCATGTCCGAAGAGGCGGGACGCGTCTCCAGGGCGTGGCCCCCCTCACGAACAGCGATGACACGGTAGTAGACGTTCTGTGGTAACGATGCGGCGTCAATATTACTAAATACTCGGAGCGCAATAAAATCATGATTTTT
>NW_025315608.1:0-420 GCF_018294505.1 Triticum aestivum | reverse complement strand
TCAAAGCCACATCATCAATTCTCAAACCTTTCTGACTTCATTTGTTATTTTTCATGCATTTACTGATTTTTTGAGCTATATGACCCTGAAAATGAAAAGCTCTACAAATGAACTCTCAAAAGGTTGAAAGTTGGCAGGGTATCATCATTTCACCCACATAGAATGTGCTAAAAAGTTGAGAGGGTTACGGCGAAACAAGGATGCACTTCGTGTACAAAACGAACAATCTCTTTCGAAGTATCAGGATTTCATACGGAAACTCGTGTGTTACAAAGGATCTCATTTTTTTGAGCTATATGACACTGAAAATGAAAAGCACTACAAATGAACTCTAAAAAGGTTGAAAGATGGCACGGTATCATCATTTCACCCACATAGAATGTGCTAAAAAGTTGAGAGGGTTACGGCAAAAAATGGATG
>NW_025315607.1:0-420 GCF_018294505.1 Triticum aestivum | reverse complement strand
GTGGCCAGGGGCGCGAGGGGGGCCGGCGGACCTGGCAGGTCGCCAGGCCGGCGTAGGCGAGGCCAGCACGGGCCGGCCGGTGAGCGAGCGTTGGCTGGCACGGCCTCGCGCGCATGGGCGTGCAGCAGCAGTGGAGCAAGGGCGTGGGGCGCGGCCATCGTGGGCGGCGCACGGCGAGGACGACTTGGTCGCGGGGAGCACGACATAGAGGGCGCGCTGGGCGCGTGCTCACCGCGGGCGCGCGCGTGGGTGGTCTAGCATGCGGTGACCGCGAGCGAGGCGTGAGGCAGAGAAGGGGAGAGGCCCGAGGCCTCACCAGCGTTGATGGGGAGAGGGGGCGCTGAGGCTTGCTGGCGGCCGGCGGGGAAGAGGACGAGGGCGCGAGGTCCAACGAGGAGGCGGTCGAGGTTGCATCCGACG
>NW_025315606.1:0-420 GCF_018294505.1 Triticum aestivum | reverse complement strand
CTACAACCATATATGTATTTTGCTGGAACTGAACACATTTTTTGCTACATCCACCTGCGGCAGTGTTGCTCAACGACGGTGATACCTTTTTTTTTTGCTACAACCGTCTCGGATTTTTGCTACTACCGGAGGTGCCATTTGCTACCACCGGAGTTTTTGCTACTACCAGAGTCTTTGTGGAAGCATCAGGAGTTTTTGCACCACCCTTGTTTTTGTTTTGCTTTTGCTGAAACCATCCTAAAAATTTGCTACCACCGTCTTTTGATTTTGCTTGAACCGGCATTTTTCGCTTCGGTATCGGCGGTGAAGGCGGGTGGTGTTTTGGTTTGCTGGCGGCGGTGAGGCTGCGAGCACCGGCGACGAGCAAGGGCAGCGATGGTCCAAGCGAGATCAACGCGGGCCAGCGTGCGGGATGCCGCG
>NW_025315605.1:0-420 GCF_018294505.1 Triticum aestivum | reverse complement strand
CCCGCATAGCATGTGCAAAACAGTAGAGAGGGTCACGGCGAAAACTGGACGCACCTCGTGTCGAAACTGGACAATCTCTTTCGGAGTATCAGGGTTTCGGACGAGAACTCATCTGTTACACGGGCACTTCAATGTTTTTTAAACTTATTTGTACTCCAGCCTATTTTTGCGTTCAGTATGCATCTTTCAAAGCGACGTCATCAATTTCCAACACGTTCGGACATCATTTGATGTTTTTCAGTAATTTACCGATTTGTTTAGGGAGCTAAATGACGGTCAAATTGAAAATCACTACAAAATGAACTCTGAAAATGTTGGAACTTGGTATGGTATCATCATTTCGCCCGCATAGCATGTGCAAAAGAGTAGAGAGGGTCACGGCGAAAACTGGACGCACCTCGTGTACAAACTGGGCAATCT
>NW_025315604.1:0-420 GCF_018294505.1 Triticum aestivum | reverse complement strand
GATCTCTATTTATAAGTGATATAGGCGTGTTTGGTTTGAGGCTTCGTACCCAGGTTTACCAACCAAAGTTGGTTGGCTACAATTTTGGTGTAGCTTTTGCCGGACCATGAGTTGGCCAACATTGTGAATATTGAATCAGGATAGCAAAAAGGAATTGGCATGCAAAAAAAAATGGCCACCATCCAAACAATAACCAATTTTTTTGGAGATGACCAAACATCTGGTAAGGTCCATCTTGGCTAAAGTCGAAATAATACTCTAAATCCTTACCGTATATACATTTTCTTATGTGAATGACTATATTGGCTTATTTTCCTATGAATATACATGAACATAAGAGCAAATTAGTTAGCTATATGAAATGTGCATGGAATTACAGTTGCATAGATGTTTTGAGTAGTAAATCTCCCAACTATATAT
>NW_025315603.1:0-420 GCF_018294505.1 Triticum aestivum | reverse complement strand
GCCTCGACTCGCGTTACCCTAAGATAGACAGGGTGGCGGTGGTGCCACGTGCTCGTCTCGGCGTCCGTCGTCGCTACAGTGACGATGTCCGCCTCGACTCGCGTTACCCTAAGATAGACAGGGTGGCAGTGGTGTCACGTGCTCGTCTCGGCATCCGTCGTCGCTACAGCGATGACGTCCGCCTCGACTCGCGTTACCCTAAGATAGACAGGGTGGCACTCGTGTCACCTGGTCGTCTCGGCGTCCGTCGTCGCTACAGTCACGACGTCCGCCTCGACTCGTGTAACCCTAAGATAGACAGGGTGGCATTGGTGGCACGTGCTCGTCTCGGTGTCCGTCGTCGCTACCGCGACGACGTCCGCCTCGACCCACGTAACCCTAAGATAGACAGAGTGGCATTGGTGTCACGTGCTCGTCTCG
>NW_025315602.1:0-420 GCF_018294505.1 Triticum aestivum | reverse complement strand
AATTCCAAACAATGTTGCCTAAGGAAGTTTTCATTTTCTTTGCACGGAAAATTCATTTTCCATTTTCCGAGGGCCCAAAAGGAGGTTTTTTTTGTGAAGGAACTACCAAATAATTGTTGCAAAAATGGACCAAATCAATTTTATAAAATACTAGGCCATGTTTAATGCACAATTGACAAAATGGTTGGGTGTAAAAAGTTTTGATCCACCTCTGGTGAAAAAGACAAATTGCCGCTGATTTAGTTGGAAACGGGTCAAATTTGAACTGCAGCTGCCTCATAGTTTGCTATTTATTTTTTCCAAAAATCATTTATAGGTACATAAGTATCTATTTTATCATACAAACACCAAAAGTTTTCCAAGATTCAACCACTAGCTAGGAATGGTCAAGCCTGCCGTTTTGACCGCATTTTGAAACGG
>NW_025315601.1:0-420 GCF_018294505.1 Triticum aestivum | reverse complement strand
AGAGCTAGTTCAACTCTAGTGTAAAATTATTTGTACTAGGCTATAGAGCTAGTTCAACTCTAGTGTAAAATTATTTTAACTAGCTTATAGAGCTAGTTCAACTCTAGTGTAAAATTATTTGTAATAGGCTATAGAGCTAGTTCAACTCTAGTGTAAAATTATTTATACTAGGCTATAGAGGTAGTTCAACTCTAGTGTAATATTATTTGTACAAGCTTATAGAGCTAGTTCAACACTAGTGTAAAATTATTTGAACTAGCTTGTAGAGCGAGTTCAAGTCTAGTGTGAAATTATTTTTACAAGCTTATAGATCTAGTTCAACTCTAGTGTAAAATTATTTGTACAAGCTTATAGAGCTACTTCAACTCTAGTGTAAATTATTTGAACTAGCTTATAGAGCGAGTTCAACTATAGTGTAAA
>NW_025315600.1:0-420 GCF_018294505.1 Triticum aestivum | reverse complement strand
AGGGTTGACTTGGTCAACCTGACAGGTGGGTCCCGCATGTCATTGACTGTTTAATTAACAAGTTTAATTAAACAGAGTTAATTAGGTTAGTTAGTTAACTAGGTTAATTAAACATAATTAATTAAGTTATTTATTTATTTATTTATTTATTTTTATTATTTATTATTTATTTATTATATATATATATATATATATATGTTTTTAAAATTCTTCTCTTTTTTTTAACAAAAACGTTCTGTGGGGGCTGGGCCCCACATGTCATAGGGCCAGGGGCCTAGCGGTTTTGGGCGCTGGTTGCGGGCATAGCCCGAACGGGCGCACGCCCAGGGGCGGGCAAAACCGACCGGCAGCGAGCGGGAGCAAGGGCAGCGGTGGCCGGAGCGATGGCGGGCAGGGGGCCTCGGTGGTCGGGACGTGCGG
>NW_025315599.1:0-420 GCF_018294505.1 Triticum aestivum | reverse complement strand
TTACCCTAAGATAGATAGGGTGGCAGTGGTGCCAGGTGCTCGTCTCGGCCTCCGTCGTCGCTACCGCGACGATGTCCGCCTCGACTCGCGTTACCCTAGGATAGAAAGGGTGGCAGTGGTGTCACGTGCTCGTCTCGGCGTCCGTCGTCGCTACCGCGACGACGTCCGGCTCAACTCGAGTTACCCTAAGATAGACAGGGTGGCAGTGGTGTCAGGTGCTCGTCACGGAGTCAATCGTCGCTACCGCGACGATGTCCGCCTCGACTCGCGTTACACTAAGATAGACAGGGTGACAATGGTGTCACATGCTCGTCTCGGCGTCCATCATCGCTACCGCGACGACGACCGCCTCGACTCGCGTAACGCTAAGACATGATGGCAGTGATGTCACGTGCTCGGCTTGGCGTCCTTCGTCGCTAC
>NW_025315598.1:0-420 GCF_018294505.1 Triticum aestivum | reverse complement strand
CATTGAAAAATTATTTTAGTAACCCTAGTTGGTTTCAGAGGGGACTGGGGGTTCTGTCATCCCCATTTCAAGTTTCTGATGAAAAGTAAACATGATGCAACACTCTAATGCATGACTAGCTAGGGTGTGACAACGAGCACGTCACACCATTCCCACCCTGTCTTAGCGTAACGCAAGTCGAGGCGGACGTCGTCGCGGTAGCGACGACGAACGCCGAGACGAGCACGTGACACCACTCCCACCCTGTCTTAACATAACGCGAGTCGAGGCGGACGTCGTCGCGGTAGCGACGACGGACGCCGACACGAGCACATGACACCACCGCCACCCTGTCTTAGCGTAACGCGAGTCGAGGCGGACGTCATCGCGGTAGCGATGACGGACGCCGAGACGAGCACGTGACACCATTCCCACCCTATC
>NW_025315597.1:0-420 GCF_018294505.1 Triticum aestivum | reverse complement strand
AAGCATCCTGATAAAGTCTTCAGACTCAATAAGGCCCTCTATGGCCTCAAGCAGGCCCCTCGGGCGTGGTATGATACTTGGAAGGAATTCCTCATGAAGAAAGGCTTCAAACCCGGTTCACTTGACCCTACTCTTTTCACTAAATCTTATGACGGTGAACTGTTCGTGTGCCAAATATATGTTGATGATATTATCTTTGGCTGTACTGACCAACGTTACACTGACGAATTTGGTTATATGATGAGAGAGCAATATGAAATGTCTATGATGGGAGAATTGAAATTCTTCTTAGGTCTTCAAATTCGTCAACAGCGCAATGGCATATTCATATCTCAGGAGAAGTACCTCAAGGATATACTGAGGAAATTCGGCATGCAAGATTGCAAAGGGGTCAAAATTCCAATGCCCACAAATGGCCAT
>NW_025315596.1:0-421 GCF_018294505.1 Triticum aestivum | reverse complement strand
TTCAAAATGCACCATTCAAAGCCACATAATCGATTTTCAACCCTTTCTGACTTCATTTGTTATTTTCATGCATTTACTGATTATTTTGAGCTATATAACACTGAAATTGAAAAGCATTTCAAGTGAACTCTGAAAAGGTTGAAAGTTGGCATGGTATCATCATTTCACCCACATAGCATGTGCAAGAAAGTAGAGAGGGTTACGGCAAAAACTGAATGCACTTCGTGTACAAAACGGACAATCTCATTTGAAGTATCAGGGTTTCATACGGAAACTCGTCTGTTACAAAGGGATTTCATTTTTTTGAACTTATTTGAAGTCCATAGTTTTCCTGTGTGCAAAATGCACCATTCAAAGCCACATCATCATTTTTCAACCCTTTCTGATTTCATTTGTTATTTTTCATGCATTTACTTATTAT
>NW_025315595.1:0-421 GCF_018294505.1 Triticum aestivum | reverse complement strand
TCCCCCCTTGTCCTCTTCTTCCTCTGCCAGTAGGCAGAGGCGAGGCGTGGCGCGCGCCCGAAGAGCTCCGGCCACCTCCTGCTTCGCCGTGGCAGCCTCCCCGACTCCCTCGCGACGCCACGGAGACGCCTCGACCCCCTCGACCTTCCCTCTCTTTCCCTGGACCCCGTTCCCTCCTCTGCTTCCCTCCCGCGCACACCACCGAGCGGAGCTCGCCGCCATCGTCGCCGTACCCATGGTCACCGACCACCCCTAGCCTCATCGACGCCCCAGGAAGCTCCGCCGGTCCTCCCTCGTCCTCCTCGTCGTCTCACGCGACCAGAAGAGCCCCGGAACGCCGCCCCCGACGTTTTTCCCCTCGCCGGCCGCCGAGGATCTTCTCCGTCGATTCGGCCACTCCGGCGCGCCCCCGAGCCCACTA
>NW_025315594.1:0-421 GCF_018294505.1 Triticum aestivum | reverse complement strand
AGAGCTCCCCGCTCTCATCCCCGATCGTGAACCCGACCGCCTCGAGGAGCTCAAGCCCGCCCTCCCTGTCCGCCACGGCCTCCTTGATCCTAGGGTTACCGAGCCTGACCCTCCTATACTTGTCGTTGCCGGGCTCCTTGAGCAGGTTGCCGAGAAGCTTCTTGACGACCTCGACGGCCGCGGGGGGTGGGTTGCCGGCGAGGTACGCGGCCGCGCGGGCGCGGGCGCCGCCGGCCGACGCGAGGCAGCCGTCGAGGTGCTCCGAGACGGCGTGCTCGGAGGAGAAGGCGTCGCCGCAGTTGGGGCACGCGACGGTGTCGCCGCCGTTGGCATCTGGGCGGCGGGAGGAGGAGGAGATGACGGCGGTGAAGGGGGTGAAGGGGGTGAATTCGGAGGGGCCGGCCGGGCGCGGGGGCTGCTG
>NW_025315593.1:0-421 GCF_018294505.1 Triticum aestivum | reverse complement strand
ATCGCGCTCCGAGTATTTAATAATATTCATGCTGCATCGTTACGGCAGAACGTCTACTACTGTGTCATCGCCGTCCGTGAGGGGGGCCACACCCCGGAGACGCGTGCCGCCTCTTCGGACATGCCACCACACCGTACGGCATGTATGAGGGCCCGGTGCGATGCTCCGGTGGCATTGCTACCCCCCCCCCCCAGGGCCCTCGTCCCACCTAACCCTGTAGCGTTTGACCACGGGATCTCGCCCTTTGACTTTGCACGGACGGGCTTTGACCAGTGGAACTCTCCACCCGGGTGTGTTAGGTCAGCCCATAGGAACACTTTGGAGCAACATCAGGGCCAAAGCCACAACGAGACCCCATCCGTGTAGACCCGACGCGTCCGTTTCCCCCCTCCAGGTGCCGGCGGCGGCGCCGTCCGTGAGG
>NW_025315592.1:0-421 GCF_018294505.1 Triticum aestivum | reverse complement strand
CCTCGACTCGCGTTACCCTAAGATGGACAGGGTGGCAGTGGTCTCACGTGCTCGTCTCGGCGTCCGTCGTCGCTACCGCGACGATTTCCGCCTCGACTCGCGTTACCCTAAGATAGACAGGGTGGCAGTGGTGTCACGTGCTCGTCTCGGCGTCTGTCGTCGCTACCGCGACGACGTCCGCCTCGACTCGCGTTACCCCAAGTTAGACAGGGTGGCAGCGGTGTCACGTGCTCGTCTCGGCGTCCGTCGTCGCTACCGCGACCACGTCCGCCTCGACTGGCGTTACCCTAAGATAGACAGGGTGGCAGTGGTGTCACGTGCTCGTCTCGGCGTCCGTCGTCGCTACCGCGACAACGTCTGCCTTGACTCGCGTTACCCTAAGATAGACAGGGTGGCAGTGGTGTCATGTGCTCGTCTCGGC
>NW_025315591.1:0-421 GCF_018294505.1 Triticum aestivum | reverse complement strand
TAAAAATTGATGATGCGGCTTTGAATGGTGCATTTTGAGCACAAAAAAAATATGGAGTTCAAATAAGTTCAAAAAAATGAAATCCCTTTGTAACAGACAAGTTTCCGTATGAAACCCTGATACATCGAAAGAGATTGTCCGTTTTGTACACGAAGTGCATCCAGTTTTTGCCGTAACCCTCTCTACATTCTTGCACATGCTATGTGGGTCAAATGATGATACCATGCCAACTTTCAATCTTTTCAGAGTTCATTTGAAATGCTTTCCAATTTCAGGGTCTTATAGCTCAAAATAACCAGTAAATGCATGAAAACTAACAAATGAAGTCAGAAAGGGTTGAAAATTGATGATGTGGCTTTGAATGGTGCATTTTGAGCACAGAAAAACAATGGAGTTCAAATAAGTTCAAAAAAAATGAAAC
>NW_025315590.1:0-421 GCF_018294505.1 Triticum aestivum | reverse complement strand
GAGGGTGGCTCACTCCGCTGGTGTGGGCGAGCCGCCCAGGCAAGGGCCTTGCCAGGCAGCCTCGCCCCGGCAAGGGTCTTGCCGGGGAAACCTGCTTCGTCCATCTGCTCTCTGTGGTCTCGGTCCTTGGCGTTGCCTTGATTGTTTTGCGGCTTCGACTCCTCCCTTTTGCCCTGCTAGGTCTGGCTTCGTCCCGTGGCTCTGACTGCCCGCGCACAAGTAAGGGGTACAAAGGAGCGCCCCTACTTTAGTACACCGACAGGAGCCCCCGGGCCTGGGCCACACATAGGCGCAATGCGTTGTTGGGCCAGGCCCAAAACGGTGCGCGGGAAGGTGGGGCAGTTTTTACCGTGGTAAAAGTTTCCGTCTGCCGCGCTTCCCCATGACCCATGTTGAATGCGCGACATAGGGGTCGCGCGCG
>NW_025315589.1:0-421 GCF_018294505.1 Triticum aestivum | reverse complement strand
CTCAACGGGCAGCGCGCCAAAGTTAGGCCCAGAAGCCTGCTATAGAGAGGAGTTCGAGACAGCAGCCGCAGCGGGGCTTATAAACCACTCCGAGCCCTTCTCAACTAGCGAGGTGGGACTAAACTTTTGGCCGCGACGCGGGCAGCAAGAGGCCTTTGGTCCCGGTTGGTGCCACCAACCGGGACTAAAGGGGTGCATTGGTACCGGTTGGTGGCACCAACCGGGACTAATGCCTACCTTTAGTCCCGGTTGGTGCCACGAACCAGGAATGAAGGCTTTGCTATATAAGTTCACACTTAGGAAATTTTCAGAGTTACCTAGCAGTTGCCGCCCCGACGACGCTGACGCCGCCAGGCTGCCCCGACGCCGCCCGCCGCCCCCGCCGTCACCGTCGCCGTCGCCGTTGCCCGCGCCCTCGCCG
>NW_025315588.1:0-421 GCF_018294505.1 Triticum aestivum | reverse complement strand
TGGGTTATAGTTTGAAAATGGGACCTTTAGTACTGGTTCGTGGCACGAACCGGGACTAAAGGTCTCATCCCCATTAGTCCCGGTTCGTGCCTCAAACTGGGACTAAAGGTCTAATCTTTAGTCCCGGTATGTGGCACGAACCGGGACCAATGGTTGTGGGCCAGGAGCGAGGCCCATTGGTCCCGGTTCATCCCACCAACCGGGACCAAAAGGTCTAGATGAACCGGGACTAATGCCTTAGCCGCATGAACTGGGACCAATGCTCACATTAGTCCCGGTTCTAGACTGAACCGGGACTAATGGGCTGAGCCGGCCTGGACATAGCCCTGTTTTCTACTAGTGAACCAAGGAGGAAGGTTATACATACGTAGAGTTACAGGCCATGTTCTATGACTGTTGCTCTACTCCCCAAAAGGATTAA
>NW_025315587.1:0-421 GCF_018294505.1 Triticum aestivum | reverse complement strand
AGCAGCATACTTCCATTGTCAACATAACAACTAAGAGATGGCGATATCTTCCATGCTACACACATTATAGGCGATTTCCAAACAGAATGGTAAAGTTTATACTCCCCCTCCACCAACAAGCATCAATCCATAACTTGCTCGAAACAACGAGTGTCTCCAACTAGCAACAGTCCCAGGGGGAGTTTTGTTTGCAATTATTTTGATTTAATTTGCATAAAGCATGGGACTGGGCATCCCGAAGACCAGCCATTTTCTCGTGAATGAGGAGCGGAGTCCACTCCTCTTGAGAATAACCCGCCTAACATGGAAGATAAGGGCAGCCCTAGTTGATACATGAGTTATTCGAGCATACAAAACAGAATGTTTATTTGAAGGTTTAGAGTTTGGCACATACAAATTTACTTGGAATGGCAGGTAGATA
>NW_025315586.1:0-421 GCF_018294505.1 Triticum aestivum | reverse complement strand
TCGCGGTTTTTGTCGATTCTGACCAGTTTCGTGGACTATTACTCACCGTTTTGGGGTCCCGAAGTGATTTCCATGCATGTTGAACAACAAGGTGCGCTTACGTGTCGGTCATCAACACTCGCGGTTTTGGCCGATTCTGGCCCGTTTCATGGACTATTACTCACTATTTTAGGGTCCCGGAGTAATTTCCATGATTAACGAACCCTGGGGTCCGTTTACGTGTCGGTCATCAACACTCGCGTTTTTGGTCGATTCTAACCCGTTTCGTGGACTATTACTCACCATTTTGTGGTCCCGAAGTGATTTCCATGCTTGTTGAAAAACAAGGTGCGCTTACGTGTTGGTCATCAACACTGATAGTTTTGGCCGATTCTGGCCCGTTTTGTGGACTATTACTCACTATTTTGGGGTCCCGGAGTGA
>NW_025315585.1:0-421 GCF_018294505.1 Triticum aestivum | reverse complement strand
CGATAAAATCATGAGTTTTTTGCACGACGTGGGCACATGTGCTATAGGAACGATGGTATTTTTCCATAATTTTTGGTGATGGAGAAGTATCCGACAAATTCCCTCTAAGCGGATTGTCCTTCGCGCGTCTACGGCTGTGGCCGGCGGCCTCCGGGGGTTAGCATGCCGCCAAATCTTGTGTAGGCGGCCTCTCATAAGTCTGGGAGTGTTGTGGCGGTTGCAAACACCCGGCACGCGTGTCCGGGGTGTGCCCCCCCCCTCACGGACGGCACCGCCGCCGGCACCTGGAGGAGGGAAACGGACGCGTCGGGTCTACACGGAGGGGATCTTGTTGTGGGTCTGGCCCGGATGTTGCTCCAAAGTGTTCCTATGGGCTGACCTAACACAACCGGGTGGGGAGGTCCCCTGGTCAAAGCCCATC
>NW_025315584.1:0-421 GCF_018294505.1 Triticum aestivum | reverse complement strand
CGGTTTGGATCGAAGAGTATCTTCTTCATATCCACATGGCCCGCGGCGATGATCTTCATGCCATCAAATACCTCCCACTCAAGCTCAAAGGACCAGCTCGGCATTGGCTTAATAGCTTGCCAGCAGAATCAATCGGATGTTGGGAGGACCTGGAGCCGCATTCCTTGATAACTTCCAGGGCACATATGTGAGACCACCAGACGCTGACGACCTAAGCCACATAATTCAGCAGCCAGACGAATCGGCCAGACAATTCTGGACACGGTTCCTAACGAAGAAAAACCAAATCGTCGACTGTCCGGACGCTGAGGCCCTCGCGGCCTTAAAACATAACATCCGCGATGAGTGTCTTGCCCGGCACCTGGGGCAGGAAAAGCCGAAATCCATGGCAGCCATCACATCACTCATGACCCGCTTCTGC
>NW_025315583.1:0-421 GCF_018294505.1 Triticum aestivum | reverse complement strand
CCCCTGGGTTCGTTAATCATGGAAACCACTCCGCGACCCCTGAACAGTGAGCTTATAGACAAAAACTAATCCATGAAACGGGCCAGAATTGGCCAAAATTGCCAATGTTGATGACCGACACGTAAGCACACCTTGGGGTTCAACAACTATGGATATTGCTTCGGGACGCCAAAACAGTGAGTAATAATCCAGGAAACGGGCCAGAATCGGCCAAAACTGCTAGTGTTGATGACCGGCACATAAGGGCACCATGGGGTTCAACAAATATGGAAAACACTTCGGGACCCCAAAACAGTGAGTAAATTATGCAAGAAATGGGCCAGAATCGGCCAAAACTGCAAGTGTTGATCACCGACACCTAAGCGCACCTTGGGTTTCAACAACTATGGAAATCGCTTCGGGACCCCATAAAACAGTGAGT
>NW_025315582.1:0-421 GCF_018294505.1 Triticum aestivum | reverse complement strand
AAAAAAATTACCTGTGTTGTCTTGCAGATTCTTCTCCCCTCATGCAGCAATATTCACATCATGCAAACCTGTCCTGAAAATAAAGACATCTTTATCAACAAATCTGAGTGCTGGATACAAATTAGTAGCACTCCTAACAAATCAAGGAGTGGCAGAGACTCAACCTCTGCTGCTAGCTGCGCTGACCGGTGTAACCAAAAGGTATGGAAAAACAAAACTAAGAAATAGAAAAGGAACATGTTCAGACTAAACAAACATAGCAACTGCTTGCTCAATAATGTTGATCTCATGATATTGAGTACATTGGACAAAGCATGGTTTTTGGTAATTTACACTAGACAACTTGACTGACAATTCATGATAAAATTTTGGAGACGAGGGTGAAAACAAAAGTAAAACTATCTTGATTACAGCAAAGGCT
>NW_025315581.1:0-421 GCF_018294505.1 Triticum aestivum | reverse complement strand
CTTGCCCTTCTAGAAACTAGTGGTTTTACTAACCATCAACAATTGATGCTCCTTCTTGATTTCTACTTTCGCGGTGTCAAACATCGCGAATGGCTCAAGGATCATCATAACTATCCCCGATATGTTATAGTTCATCACGAAGCTCTACTAGCTTGGTGGCAGTGACTATGGAGAACCATCACTATCTCATCTGGGAGATTAACTCCCACTCGATTCAAGCGATTGTAGTACTCAGACAATCTGAGCACATGCTCAACGATTCAGCTTTTTCTCCCTTAGTTTGCAGGCTTAAGAAATTTGTCAGAGGTCTCATACCTCTTGACGCGGGCACTAGTCTGAAATCCCAATTTCAGTCTTCGGAACATCTCATATGTTCTGCGACGTTTCAAAAACGTCTTTGGTGCCACAAATCTAAACCGTA
>NW_025315580.1:0-421 GCF_018294505.1 Triticum aestivum | reverse complement strand
TGTGGCATTTCTTTTAAAGCACTTTTTGTGATGTCGCTCAGACGTCCGACTGTGGCAATTATTTTAAAAGCCCTTTATGCGATGTCGCTCAGACGTCCGACTGTGGTATTTCTTTTAAAGCCCTTTCTGCGATGTCGCTCAGACGTCCGACTGTGGCATTTCTTTTAAAAGCCCTTTACGCGATGTCGCTCAGATGTCCGACTGTGGCATTTCTTTTAAAGCCCTTTATGTGGTGTCGCTAAGATGCCCAACTGTGGCATCATTTCCTTATTTGCATTTGTTCACCTTTCGAGGCGTCGTTTCAGACACTCGATCGGTCCTTATTTATGTCTGTGGAATTTCAGGCGGACTACCGCCGTTTTCCCTTTTTACTTACCCGTTATGCCAATTTTATTTATTGTGCATTAAGGAATTAATCATG
>NW_025315579.1:0-421 GCF_018294505.1 Triticum aestivum | reverse complement strand
CAAGTTAGGTATTATCTTATCCTGACAAAATGTCAGTTTTGATGACAGAGACTCCGGTGAATCACATGAGTGCTAAGCCCGGTGAAATGTTTATCCTTGTGGATGGACTAACCCGTTTATTTTCATGAATTGAATATTTATTATGAGTATTATTTACTTGTGAATAAAAGCCCTTTCTGTGATGTCGCTCAGACGTCCGACTATGGCATTGTTATTATTTACTTTCATTAAAAGCCCTTTCTGTGATGTCGCTTAGACGTCCGACTGTGGCATTGTTATTATTTACTTTCAATAAAAGCCCTTTCTGCGATGTCGCTCATATGTCCGACTGTGGCATTTCTTTTGAAGCCATTTATGTGGCGTCGCTCAGATGCCCGACTGTGGCATTTCTTTTAAAGCCCTTTATGTGGCGTCGCTCAGA
>NW_025315578.1:0-421 GCF_018294505.1 Triticum aestivum | reverse complement strand
AAAAATAAGAAAAAAACAGAAGAAAAAAGAAAAAACAGAAGAAAAAAACAAACAGAAGAAAAAAACAAAAGAAAAAAACAGAAGAAAAAAACAAAAGAAAAAAACAGAAGAAAAAAACAAACAGGAGAAAAAAACAAAAGAAAAAAACAGAAGAAAAAAGGAAAAAGGAAAAAAGGAAGAAAAAAAAGAAGAAAAACAAGAAAAAGGAAGAAACAAACAGAAGAAAAAAGGAAGAAAAACAAGAATTTAAAATGAATTAGTTTTATTTTCTGATTTTTTTGATATATAATTGTATTTTTAAGATTTTAAAATGAATTAGAAACAAAATAATATAAACTTTAACAAAATATATAAGTACAAACAAAATAAAAAATATGCCTCCTACTGGGCCAGCACGGCCTGAATACGACTAGAAACCCAT
>NW_025315577.1:0-422 GCF_018294505.1 Triticum aestivum | reverse complement strand
ATCCGGGTGCCACTCGGTACACCGGGCCACGTGTGCCTAGTCTGTCCCAAGTCCACCCTGCCCAATGTGTGGTAGTAGCTAGTCATTGGACAACTTACACAGAACTCAGTTCTTAAGGACGGTCCCAATGAGACAACCCACCATGTACTCCTACATGGCCTCTCACCGCTACCTTTACCAAATCGTGTTCACACGCTTAACTCTCAGCACCAGAACATAGCATAACACTCCAATTCATTCCCGATGAATCAGACCTGACACAACTCTAAGCAATAGCAGGCATGGCATGGTAGGAACACCACATGGCTCAATCAACTCCTACACACGCTAGTGTGTTTCAACTATTTTACTGTGGCAATGACAGGTCATGCAGAGGAATGGGTTCAACTACCGCAGCATAAAGTAGCAGTTGAATTGTTGTT
>NW_025315576.1:0-422 GCF_018294505.1 Triticum aestivum | reverse complement strand
AAAAAAAATCATGGGGGTTTGACAATTGAATTACCAACATGAGTAATCTTCATACCAGAACCACTTGCAGTGTGTATTTGGTCTTGTCCACGGTACTTGTCCTTGATCGTCAGCTTGTCCAACTCCCCTGTGATGTGATGTGTAGCACCAGTATCTGTGTACCAGTTTGTGTCGATGTCGTAGGAGAGAGTGATAGCATGAGCCTCCTTCTCTTCGAACTCATCTTCCTCGTACCGGTCCCAACACTCACGGGCACCCCCGCGGTGGTGCTTGAGGCAGATCTGGCACTCCGGATAATTGTGAGGTGGTTGACGCTGTTGCTAATGTTATTGTGAACAACCCCGCGAGGTTCTGCCACCGTTGCTGGATGGGGAAGGAGGGCGCCTCCCACGCCCACGCCCTCTGTTGCCACGGGTTCGCCC
>NW_025315575.1:0-422 GCF_018294505.1 Triticum aestivum | reverse complement strand
GTATGCAGCATTCAAAGCGACGTCATCAATTTCCAACATGTTCTACCATCACTTGTTTTTTCGGTCATTTACCTAATTGTTTAGAGAGCTAAATGACCGTGAAATTGAAAATCACTACAACATGAATTCTGAAAATGTTGAAACTTGGCATGGTATCATGATTTCACCCGCATAGCATGTGCAAAAGACTAGAGAGGGTCACGGCAAAAACTGGACGAACTTCGTGTACAAACTGGACAAACTCTTTCGGAGTATCAAGGTTTCGGACGAGCACTCATCTGTTACACGGGCACTTCAATGTTTTTTAAACTTATTTGAACTCTAAACTTCTTTTGTGTTCAGTATGCAACATTGAAAGCGACCTCATCAATTTCCAACATGTTCTAACATCATTCGTTGTTTTTCGATCATTTACCTAATTG
>NW_025315574.1:0-422 GCF_018294505.1 Triticum aestivum | reverse complement strand
AAGAAAGAATAAATCCTACGCTATCCTATATTTCATAAGTAATCATGAGTCTCAAGATCCCCCCGCGGTCACAACGGTAATGACGCAACCGTGAGACTAGGGAAGAATTCGAAGGTAAGTTGATGGACATCCTCCCACAGTCGTAACGGTCGATGCATCGTGGAAGTCGTGGCTGGAGTGGAAACCAATGAGGTTTCTCAAAAAGGCGGTAGCCCTTTGTGCCGTTGTCGAAGTAGCCGAGGGTGTAGGATGGTGTAGCCGTGGTCAAGGTAGTTGTGCGAGGGACACCATCATCAATGTCTAGTCGGGGTTTTCGGTGTTGAGGTTATCATCGTGGACCGGGGAGGAGAGTGGCGGCAGCGGCAGTCTGAGGAGGCGGCGACAGCAACCTGAGGATAGGAGCGCGGCGGCGATGCTCGATG
>NW_025315573.1:0-422 GCF_018294505.1 Triticum aestivum | reverse complement strand
GAGAGCTTTTCGGCACGACGCATAAGGACGTCTGGAAGGTGCTATTCAAGGCCACTGAAGTACCTCCTCCCACAACCGAGGACCGCTGACTCAGAGCCACGCGGCTCGCCAATCCGATAAGTTCTCTGATCATCACTAGATGTACCTTTCCCATCATATTCATGGGAGGATTTTAAGTCTCCATATTTATCAAACAGGATTACGTGGTGACGGCGGAGCAGATCGACTATCCGGCTCCGCTGCCAGAAGATCCAGCAACCACACTCCTGACAGAGATGCTAGTTCCGGCGCCTTACAAGGTGCCGGAGAAGAAGGCCAAAAAGAAAGCCACGGGGACCAGGAAGGGTCTCCGGCACAAGGTTACACCGGACGCCTCGTCCGAAGACGATGAGGTGCGCTCCTCCCACAAGGGGGGGGGGGGG
>NW_025315572.1:0-422 GCF_018294505.1 Triticum aestivum | reverse complement strand
AAAAATACCATCGTTCCTATATCACATGTGCCCACGTCGTGCAAAAAAAACTCATGATTTTATCGCGCTCCGAGTATTTAGTAATAATGACGCCGCATCGTTACCGCAGAACGTCTACTACCGTGACATCGCCGTCCGTGAGGGGGGGCCACGCCCCGGAGACGCGTCCCGCCTCTTCGGATATGCGACCACACCATCCCGCACGTATGAGGGCCCGGTGCGACGCTCCGGTGGCATTGCTACCCCCCAGTGCCCCCGTCCCGCCTAACCCTGCAGCGTTTGACCACGGGATCTAGCACTTTGACTTTGCACGGACGTGCTTTGACCAGTGGACCTCCCCACCCGGTTGTGTTAGGTCAGCCCATAGGAACACTTTGGAGCAACATCCGGGCCAAACCCACAGCAAGATCCCCTCCGAGTAG
>NW_025315571.1:0-422 GCF_018294505.1 Triticum aestivum | reverse complement strand
GGGTGCGTTTATGTATCGTTGATCAATAACCCTAGGTTGTACCGATTCAGGGCTCTTTCATGGACTATTACTCACCGTTTTGCAGTCCCAAAGCGATTTCGATGCTTGTCGAACCCCAAGATGTGCTTACGTGCTGGTCGTCAAGACTCGCAGATTGTGCCGATTCTGGCCCGTTTCCTGGACTATTACTCAGTTTTCGTGTCCCGAAGTTATTTCCACGATTGACGAACACCGGGGTGCATTTACGTGTCGGTCACCAACACTCACAATTTTGGCCGATTCTGGTACGTTTTCTGCACTGTTACTCACAGTTGTGGGGTCCCGGAGCGATTTCCATGATTGACGATCCCTGGGGTGCGTTTACGTGCCCGTCGTCAACCCTCACACTTTTGGCCAATTCTGACCCGTTTCGTGAACTATTA
>NW_025315570.1:0-422 GCF_018294505.1 Triticum aestivum | reverse complement strand
CCTCTTTTCGGTAGCGGCATCGACGCCGGTACCTTCCCCGCCGGTATCTTCCCCGGCGGTCTCGGCGCCACCATCAGTGCCGGCGCCGTCGGTGTCGATGTCGGCGTCAGTACCATCATCGAGGCCGACCTGCAAACCTTGCTTAGCAGTCAAATAGTCGAGGTACTCTTGTTCACCCTCATAATCCATCTTGTCTGTATCTTTGTCAGAAGGCCCAGTTTCTTCGTTGTTCGACATGTTTCCTATGATTAAGTGTCCTCGTTTATTTCTAAAAGTATGAATAAAAGAGAAATGACATAAAAAAGAAATCTCTGTGCCAGCACTTGATATGCCAACTATGTAGCACAAATCATGCCTTTATTCACGGAAAATTTCGGCATGACCTTTGCTAAAAAATGGACATATCGAGCGCCTGAAATTCA
>NW_025315569.1:0-422 GCF_018294505.1 Triticum aestivum | reverse complement strand
CAAGCTCCATTTTCACCCGATCTCTCTCCCTAGCCAATCAAACTTGTTGATTTGCTCGAGATTGGTTGAGAAGGCCCAGATCTACACTTCCACCAAGAGAAATTTGATTCCCCCCACTTATCCCTAGTGGATCTTGTTACTCTTGGGTGTTGAGCACCCTAGACAGTTGAGGTCACCTCGAAGCCGTACTCCATTGTGGTGAAGCTTCGTGGTGTTTTTGGGAGCCTCCAAGTGTTGTGGAGATAGCCCCAATCTTGTTTGTAAAGGTTCGGTCGCCGCCTTCAAGGGCACCAATAGTGGACTCATGGCATCTCGCATTGTGTGAGGGCGTGAGGAGGTTACGGTGGCCCTAGTGGCTTCTTAGGGAGCATTGTGCCTCCACACCGCTCTAACGGAGACGTACTTCCCTTTAAAAGGAAGGA
>NW_025315568.1:0-422 GCF_018294505.1 Triticum aestivum | reverse complement strand
ACTACTTGGGACAATAGTTCAGCTCTAAAGCTTGAAATTGTAGAAAAACCAAAAGCCTACTGAAGAGGCTCGTCACTACTGCCGAAATCCAATGCCTTCTTTGGATTGTTATCTGCAAGTTTCTTCCTTTTGGGCGATGACCCATATTCGCCCAAGTCCCTCTCGCCGATATCCATGTACCCACATGCATATATGTCTTCTTCGGACATGTCCTGCCAAAATAATGCAGCTAGCTTGATGGATTACTTCGGTCCGCTCCACAAGAAAAATTTCAGGCTGCAGTACCAGTAGTCAATTCACACACAGAACCGTATTGTCAAATGCCAGCCTCTCCTTCAGAAAATAAGAAAGAATAGCATCAGGAACACCATGTACCATTTTTATACTGATATAGACATGTCGACAAGAGTTGGTACATTGCA
>NW_025315567.1:0-422 GCF_018294505.1 Triticum aestivum | reverse complement strand
AACTTGGAACCTTTTCAGAGTTCATTTCAAATGCTTTTCAATTTCATGGTCTTATAGCTCAAAATAATCAGTAAATGCATGAAAAATAACAAATGAAGTCGGAAAGGGTTGTAAATTGATGATACGACTTTGAATGGTGCATTTTGAACATATAACAACTATTGAGTTCAAATAAGTTCAAAAAAATGAAATCCATTTGTAACAGACGAGTTTCCGTATGAAACCCTGATACTTCGAAGGAGATTGTCTGTTTTGTACACGAACTACATCCAGTTTTTGCCGTAAGCCTCTGTACTTTCTTGCACATGCAATGTTGGTGAAATGATGATACCATGCCAACTTGGAACCTTTTCAGAGTTCATTTCAAATGCTTTTCAATTTCATGGTCTTATAGCTCAAAATAATCAGTAAATGCATGAAAA
>NW_025315566.1:0-422 GCF_018294505.1 Triticum aestivum | reverse complement strand
TCGGTCGGGCCGTGGAGACGTACGACTACATCAACCAAACGCTTCCGTTGTCGATCTACAAGGGTACATAGATCACACTCTCCCCTCTCGTTGCTATGCATCACCATGATCTTGCGTGTGCATAGGAATTTTTTTTGAAATTACTACGAAACCCAACATTTTCCCCTTCTTGGACCCTTCGGCCTCCCCAGTTGGGTCGGCCTTCCTTTTCTTCTCCCCCCCCCCCCCCCCCTCGAGGGGGAGAGGTCTCTTCTTCCTCCTCCTCGTCTTCACGGGAGGAGTACGTCTTGGAGTCATCGGATGATGAATCCGACACCCCCAGGCGCCGGGCACTCTTTCGAGTCCCCGTGACCTTCTTCTTGGCCTTCTTCTCCGGCACCACATAGGGTGACGGAACCAGCAGCTTCGCCAAGCGAGCGTCC
>NW_025315565.1:0-422 GCF_018294505.1 Triticum aestivum | reverse complement strand
AGGATTTTTATATCTTAGGCGAGCACTGGGCTGCAGCTAAGCCCCCGAGTGAGAGGTTTGCTCTTCACTCGGTAGGATTTTTATATCTTAGGCGAGCACTGGGCTGCAGCTAAGCCTCCGAGTGAGAGGTTTGCTCTTCACTCGGTAGGAATTTTATAACTTAGGCGAGTACTTGGACTGCAGCTAAGCCTCCGAGTGGAAGTCTGGCTTACCACTCGGTAGGATTTTGATAACTTAGGCGAGTACTTGGACTGCAGCTAAGCCTTCGAGTGGAAGTCTGGCTTACCACTTGGTAGGATTTTTATAACTTAGGCGAGTACTTGGACTGCAGCTAAGCCTCCGAGTGGAAGTCTGGCTTACCACTCGGTAGGATTTTATTTAATCTTAGGCGAAACGGATTCGCAGCTAAGCCTCCGAGTGGG
>NW_025315564.1:0-422 GCF_018294505.1 Triticum aestivum | reverse complement strand
ATTTCTCTTTCTAGAAAATCCGGGGCACTCGATATTTCCTACATATTCTAGCACAAGTCATGCTTAAATTCATGGAAAAATCCGGCATGACCTTTGATAAAATAGGACATATCGAGCGCCTGAAATTTGTCGAACGGAAATGAATCAACACTCCGGCAAAACATAGGCCACTCGGACTCTCCCTGCGATACAAAGATGTCCACACACATACAACAATGCATTTCAATGGTTCATATTGACAAAAAAATTTCAATATATAAATAACCTGAACATTTCATTTGGTTAAGAAGCATAACTGAATACCCTAGTTCTACTCTATTCAACACAGAGGAGTAGAGAAGGAGGAGGTGGACTTTTAGCTCACCGACTCGGGTGTAGAGGAAGTAGAGGTAGCTCGGATGGCGATCACTCCAACGAGACAC
>NW_025315563.1:0-422 GCF_018294505.1 Triticum aestivum | reverse complement strand
GGTCTTATGGCTCAAAATAACCAGTAAATGCATGAAAAATAACAAATGAAGTCAGAAAGGGTTGAAAATTGATGATGTGGCTTTGAATGGTGCATTTTGAGCACAGAAAAACTATGTAGTTCAAATAAGTTCAAAAAAAATGAAATCCCTATGTTACAGACAAGTTTCCGTATGAAACCCTGATACTTCGAAAGAGATTGTCCGTTTTGTACACGAAGTGCATCCAGTTTTTCCCGTAACCCTCTCTACTTTCTTGCACATGATATCTGGGTCAAAGGATGATACCATGCCAACTTTCAACCTTTTCAGAGTTCATTTAAAATGCTTTTCAATTTCAGGGTCTTATAGCTCAACATAAACAATAAATGCATGAAAAATAACAAATGAAGTCAGAAAGGGTTGAAAATTGATGATGCGGCTTT
>NW_025315562.1:0-422 GCF_018294505.1 Triticum aestivum | reverse complement strand
CATCTTTTGTCCTACCCTCCCGTTGAAGCGGGGTCCTAGCGGAAACTAAGGGATATTAAGGCCTCCTTTTAATAGAGAACCGGACCAAAGCATTAACACATAGTGAATACATGAACTCCTCAAACTACGCTCATCACTGAGAAGTATCCCGATTATTGTCACTTCGGGGTTGTCGGATCATAACACATAAAAGGTGACTATAGACTTGCAAGATAGGATCAAGAACACACATATATTCATAAAAACATAATAGGTTCGGATCTGAAATCATGGCACTCGGGCCCTAGTGACAAGCATTAAGCATAGCAAAGTCATAGCAACATCAATCTCAGAACATAGTGGATACTAGGGATCAAACCCCAACAAAACTAACTTGATTACATGGTAAATCTCATCCAACCCATCACCGTCCAGCAAGCCTA
>NW_025315561.1:0-422 GCF_018294505.1 Triticum aestivum | reverse complement strand
CCCCCGCCGATTGCTCTGTAAAATCACCTCATTTTTACAATACTTCCTTCGTATCGGTTTACATGGCATGCACGTTGTTCTAGGTTGAGAATTTAACTGGCTATATATGTGATTAACAGTACTCTAGCCTTTTGAAAAATGTATACTTTTGTACAGTAGTAGTATCGATGGATTGCGCCATGGAGAAAAACTTGAAATTAAAAAAAAGGTGGTACATATAGAGAGCACTCGTCGCCAAATTATGCATATAGTACTATTAAAAAAGCTAGTACGTGCTTAAATGGGGTGCTAAATTCTAGTATTAAAGAAATACTAGTATGTACGTACTGAAGAGTTAAAGTTACGAGAAGAAACATAACATAGTTCTGCTGGGGGCTCAGCACAACACACCCCTCGAATTAAACTAAGCACACATGAAATTA
>NW_025315560.1:0-422 GCF_018294505.1 Triticum aestivum | reverse complement strand
TTGTCTGATGTCCGCGTCCTGGATTGCCGACACGCTCGCGGCCCAATCTTTGAGTTTACTCGGTAGCAGAAGTTGATGATGGTCCCGTACGATCGCCCGCATGTGATGGATGGCGTAGTAGGCACCCTTCTGACCGCCAGGCGGCTGCTTGACGCAGCAGAACGTCGTATTGTGGGAGAACACATGCTAGTCGTACTTACGAATAGGCCTGGTGAAGGTGCCTCCAGATTTGACGTAGCCGGGGAGAACATCATCAAGAACCTTCTTGACATTTGTAGAGTCTACGTTCGACTGACGATCCGGGTCGAAATACGTGGTCATGGAATATTTGGGGCTTAGGAGGATGAGCGTGCAATGTGTGTCACTGCAGAAAACACGGAATGTTAAAAGAAAAACGATCGAAATCTAAGAATTCATATGTT
>NW_025315559.1:0-422 GCF_018294505.1 Triticum aestivum | reverse complement strand
AGGACGAGCATCGACCACGGGAAGGCCAAGCCAGGACCTCGCGGGAGATGGAGGCAACAGTGCGAGTGGCAGTGAGATGTACCATCCCAGGAAGGCGGAGGGGGGGGAGGGGGGGTAGAGGGATGTCATGGCGGCAGCAAGCAGGTCGGAGGGGGAGGTTGAGGGGAGGGCAATGCGGTGCACAGTAGTGGCTTCGGCAATGATGGCTCCCTAGTCAAGATCTGAAGGCCTCGTGCTGGCAATGTGGCTCTTCCCTCGGGTTGGGTTTGGTCCCTTGATGCTTCAGGTGGCACGGGCGAGGATTCAACCGAATGTTGTATGCTTTAGCGCCTGTGAAAGTGATGCCTACATGTGTCACTTACCTCTTGGTGGCGTCGTTGTGGGTATCCTCTCCGTGTCAGGGTTCTAGGTGAAAACCCTAG
>NW_025315558.1:0-422 GCF_018294505.1 Triticum aestivum | reverse complement strand
AAACAGCAAATGATGTCAGAACGTGTTGGAAATTGATGACGTCACTTTGAATGATGCATACTGAACGCAAAAATAGGCTGGAGTTCAAATAAGTTTAAAAAACATTGAAGTGCCCGTGTAACAGATGAGTTCTCGTCCGAAACCCTGATACTCCGAAAGAGATTGTCCAGTTTGTACACGAGGTGCGTCCAGTTTTCTCCGTGACCCTCTCTGCTCTTTTGCACATGCTATGCGGGAGAAATGATGATACCATGCCAAGTGCCAACATTTTCAGAGTTCATTTTGTAGTGATTTTCAATTTCACCGTCATTTAGCTCCCTAAACAAATTGGTAAATGACTGAAAAAAAGCAAAAATGTCAGAACGTGTTGGAAATTGATGACCTCGCTTTGAATGATGCATACTGAATGCAAAAATAGGTTG
>NW_025315557.1:0-422 GCF_018294505.1 Triticum aestivum | reverse complement strand
TAAGCTTGTACAAATAATATTACACTAGAGTTGACTAGCTCTATAGTCTAGTACAAATAATTTTACACTAGAGTTGAACTAGCTCTATAGCCTAGTACAAATAATTTTAGACTAGAGTTGAACTAGCTCTATAAGCTAGGTCAAATAATTTTACACTAGAGTTGAACTAGCTTTATAAGCTTGTACAAATAATTTTAGAATAGAGTTGAACTAGCTCTATAAGCTAGTTTAAATAATTTTCCACTAGAGTTGAACTAGCTCCATAAGCTTGTACAAATAAATTTGCACTAGAGTTGAACTAGCTCTATAGCCTAGTTCAAATAATTTTACACTAGAGTTGAATTGGCTCTATAAGCTTGTACAAATAAATTTAAACTAGAGTTGAACTAGCTCTATTAGCTAGTTCAAATAATTTTACACTA
>NW_025315556.1:0-422 GCF_018294505.1 Triticum aestivum | reverse complement strand
GAAGGCCCAGCGCGCTTGTCGGATTGACATCGCGCTTCTCTTCGGTGCTCGATGCGAGTACGAGCGTCTTCTTGCTGTCGATCGTGAAGAACTTGGCGCTGATCGTGACGAGCTCGTGGATCCGACGATGCGGTGGAGTCGCTGTCGAGGTGAATCCGACGAGTCGGCGATCTTGTCCTTTGGGGTGGTGATTGCATGGTGGTTGCACCTCCACCAGTTTCGACGCCACCGGCTCGCGCCTGGCAACCCTGCCGCGGCAGCGACGCGCTCGGCTGCCGCGGAGTGTTGCCATTGGCGTAGCCGATGAGACTCTGAATGGTGGCCCTCCATTCGTCGATCTTGTCCGACGTCGGAGGGTAATCCAGGAGCAGTTGAGCTCGCGCCAAAGCTTCTGCCGGAGTGGTGGGTGGCAGTGGCGGACG
>NW_025315555.1:0-422 GCF_018294505.1 Triticum aestivum | reverse complement strand
CAATCCTATAAATGTGGGTACATGAGGAATACCGTCTAGCATTGATATTACAAGATTGTTTAGTCGCTATGTGGTATGTCTTCTCATGAGAAATTCAAATTCTAAATAGTCCATTAATTATCTCTTGTTGGATCCTCTTATTGTCTCTTGTGAAGTTTTTATTGGTATCACATTATGGGGGAGTAATATGCTATGTGCATATTACAAGCCTAGAAAATGTGTACATTTGAGATATTGTCCCCTAGAATTGATATTGTATATTATCTTGTTCCTAGGTGGCATGTTAGCTCTACAAGTTGCAATTTGCTTGTGTTTGGTGTGAAGATGATGTTGGATATCCTTGCTATCTACCAATGGGAATTAATTCCAAATACTTCTTGTCTTTGACAAATGGTACTCACTTATGTGTGGTAGAAATTATT
>NW_025315554.1:0-422 GCF_018294505.1 Triticum aestivum | reverse complement strand
AGCGACGACGGACGCCGAGACGAGCACGTGACACCACTGCCACCCTGTCTTAGCGTAACGCGAGTCGAGGCGGACGTCGTCGCGGTAGCGACGACGGACGCCGAGACGAGCACGTGACACCACTGCCACCCTGTCTTAGCGTAACGCGATTCGAGGCGGACGTCGTCGCGGTAGCGACAACGGACGCCGAGACGAGCACGTGACACCACTGCCACCCTCTCTTAGCGTAACGCGAGTCGAGGCGGACGTCGTCGCGGAAGCGACGACGGACGCCGAGACGAGCACGTGACACCACTGCCACCCTGTCTTAGCGTAACGCGAGTCGAGGCGGACGTCGTCGCGGTAGCGACGACGGACGCCGAGACGAGTACGTGACACCACTGCCACCCTGTCTATCTTAGGGTAACGCGAGTCGAGGCGGA
>NW_025315553.1:0-422 GCF_018294505.1 Triticum aestivum | reverse complement strand
TGTAGCGTGACACCACGTCACCACCCGGTCATTATTTCGAACCGTTTTTTATCCTGCCGCTCCACGTTTTGAGATGTGGTTCCATTGTCACGTCTTGTCAAAGCAGAGATCATGTCCCTTTATTGCGGGATTCTCATCAATACGGGCGTGGGTAACCCAACCGTCCCGTTGGCATAATTCCTTGGAAATAGGCAAGTTATAAGGCCCATGAGGAGGCATTTGATATTCATCGCCTTTATAAAGGGGCACAGACCCGTCTTTCTCCTCTACGCTTACCTCTTCCTCAACCATTCCAACCTCGAGTTCCAGCACCCAAGTTTCAACTTAATTGCTCCGAGCCTCCCAGCCATGTCCGGACCCAGCCCTCAAGGCCGGTGGGTGGCCTCCTCTGTCACAGAGGAGGATATCGCGAAACTCCGGGC
>NW_025315552.1:0-422 GCF_018294505.1 Triticum aestivum | reverse complement strand
CGGGGTTCGTCAATCGTGGAAATGACTCCGAGACTCCAAAATATGTGAGTGCTGATGACCGACACGTAAACGCACCCCGGGGTTCGTCAATCGTGGAAATGACTCCGAGACACCAAAATAGAGTAATAGTCCAAGAAACGGGCCAGGATCGACCCAAACTGTGATTGTTGATGACTGACACGTAAGTGCACGTTGGAGTTTGAAAACCATGGAAATCGCTTTGGGACCCGAAAACAGTGAGTAATAGTCCATGAAACGGGCCAGAATCGGCAAAAACTGCGAGTGTTGTTGACCAACACGTAAGCACATCTTGGGGTTCAACAACTATGGAAATCACTACGGGACCCCAAAACGCTGAGTAATAGTGCACGGAACGGACCTGAATCGGCCGAATATGTGAGTGTTGATGACCGACACGTAAA
>NW_025315551.1:0-422 GCF_018294505.1 Triticum aestivum | reverse complement strand
GAAAGCGGCCTCAAACCCCCCTCCTAACCCCTCAAACCCTAGCCCTGCCTATAAATGGAAGCCCCCTTCCATTTTTGGCAGCCAAGCCCCCTCCTCGAGACCCGCGCCACCAAACTCCCTCCGTTTCCGTGCCTCTCCAGCCCATGCTCGCCACTTGGCAAGTCGCCATTGGGCGCGCTGCCGCCAGACGCTGCTAGGGACAACCGGCGCCCGCCATGTGGCCTGGCCACGTCGTCCCTAGCCTCCTCCATCCGCCGCCAGTCTCCCCAGGCCCGCGCCAGGCCCGCCGAAACCCATCTAGGCCCGAGGCGCCCCAACCTCCCCGCGCCCGCTCCTGGGAGGAGCTCACCCACGCCCGAGTTCTTCCGTGCCTCGCCGGTTCCTGCCGGCGTCCTCGCCGGAGCAACAGCGAGCTCCACCAG
>NW_025315550.1:0-422 GCF_018294505.1 Triticum aestivum | reverse complement strand
TGTTCTTCACCGTTTCTTCCAATTTGTGCTCACCCAATTTCGTGTTTTCATTCAATGCATGCAGTGCGACAACGGAGGCGAGTTCCTCAACTCCTCTCTCCGCTCTTCCTTGGCGCTCACGGCACCTCGTTACGCTTGTCGTGCCCCTACATGTCACCGCAAAACGGCAAAGCTGAGCGTGCCATCCACTCCACCAACAACATTGTCCGCACTCTCATTTCCCAAGCCCACATGCCACCAAAATTTTGGGTAGAAGGGCTACACACCTCCACCTACCTTCCTCAATGTTTGTCCCTCACGCGCCATCCAACAGAACACATCACACTTGATGCTCTATGGCACGCACCCATCCTATGACCACTTACACACATCTGGATGTTTGTGCTACCCCAACCTCTATTCCACCACACCGCAAAAACTCC
>NW_025315549.1:0-422 GCF_018294505.1 Triticum aestivum | reverse complement strand
CCAACCAAGCCTTTCTCAGGAGTTATTGATGGCTCCACTACTCCAATAGGGCAGGTCTGCCTCCCTGTCATGTTCGGACAGTGCAAGAACTACCGCACCGAGTTCGTCAACTTCGAAGTTACCCACATTCGCGTGGCATACAATGCCATCCTCGGGTATCCAGCCCTGGCCAAGTTCATTGCGGTAACTCACCATGGTTACAATGTCCTCAAGATGTTGGGAAGCGGGGGAATCATCACAATCCCCTGTGAAGAGAAGGATGCGGTGTGCTCCCTCAAGTGCGCCTTTCAAGCTGCATCGATCGAGGACCCAGACAGCAGGAGCGAGAACCCTCCCGAAGCAGCTCCCAAGAAGAAGAAGAAGACATCACCCAGCTCAAGGCTTAAGGAGGTTGGCATCTCCGAGGTGTCGCATCAGGATCC
>NW_025315548.1:0-422 GCF_018294505.1 Triticum aestivum | reverse complement strand
CTTGGGGTTCAACAACTATGGAAATTTGTTTGGGGCCCAAAAATGGTGAGTAATAGTCCACGAAACGGCTCAGAATCTGCCAAAAATGCGAGTGTTGATGACCGAAACGTAAATGCACGCCAGGGTTCGTTAATCGTGTAAATCACTCCGGGACCCCAAAACAGTGAGTAGTAGTCCACGAAACGGGCCAGAATCGGCCAAAACTGTGAGTGTTGATGACCGACACGTAAGCGCACCCCAGGGTTCGTTAATCGTGGAAATCACTCCGGGACCCCAAAATAGTGAGTAATAGTCCACGAAACGTGCCAGAATCGGCAAAAACTATGAGTGTTGATGACCGGCACCTAAGTGCACCTTGGGGTTCAACAACTACAAAACCGGTTTGGGGCCCCAAAACGGTGAGTAATAGTCCATGAAATAGG
>NW_025315547.1:0-422 GCF_018294505.1 Triticum aestivum | reverse complement strand
TACAAGCTTATAGAGCTAGTTCAACTCTAGTGTAAGTTTATTTGAACTAGGCTATAGAGCCAGTTCAACTCTAGTGTAAAATTATTTGTGCAAGCTTATAGAGCTAGTTCAACCTAGTGTATAATTATTTGAACTAGCTTATAGAGCTAGTTCAACTCTAGTGTAAAATTATTTGTACTAGACTATAGAGCTAGTTCAACTCTAGTGTAAAATTATTTATACAAGCTTATCGAGCTAGTTCAACTCTAGTGTAAAATTATTTGTACTAGGCTATAGAGCTAGTTCAACTCTAGTGTAAAATTATTTGAACTAGCTTATAGAGCTAGCTCAACTCTAGTGTAAAATTATTTGAACTAGTTATAGAGCTAATTCAACTCTAGTGTAAAATTATTTGAACTAGCTTATAGAGCTAATTGAACTCT
>NW_025315546.1:0-423 GCF_018294505.1 Triticum aestivum | reverse complement strand
TACTTGCCGATCTGACAGGAGGAGGAGTAGGAAGACGCCTCTGGTTGAAACACTTGTTGGCATAGTGACCCTTCTGTTGGCACTTGTTGCACGTGACCTCTGAAAGCGGATGGTGGTACGGAGCACTCGATCTTGGAGCTTGAGACGAAGTCTTGTTTTGAAAGCCAGGGTTGGGTGGGTGGGAAGATCCACTGCCACCTTTGCTCTTCTGCTGATACGGCTAACGGAACGGAGGAGGAGGAAGCCAATACTTCTGCTGCTTGGCCACTTGAGTAGAGGAAGAAGGAGTAACATCTCTGACTCGCTTCTTGGAAGCATCACACCTCAACTGAGCAGCCTCTTGCTTCAGTGCCATGTTGTAGAACTCATCGTATCTCAAGGGATCAAAGAGAACAAGAGCGAGCTGGATTTCTTCTCTGAGAC
>NW_025315545.1:0-423 GCF_018294505.1 Triticum aestivum | reverse complement strand
GAGCAAATGGATCTGGGAATTTCGGTGACTTAGTAGAAAATGGACCTTCGCAGAAAGTCAACGCGGGCGGCGGATCTCGCCGGAATCCCACCGGAGTTGGCCGGAGAGGTTGTGAAGGCACCGGACCGGGCCGTGGGCAGCGGGGAAGGACGACGGAGGCCGGATCCGAGCGGGGACAAGCCAGATCCGGGCGGAGGGCTCCGGTCCCTGGTGGAGGCGGTCCATGGCGACGCCGGCGACGACAGAGCTTGGATGCGGCGGCGGCGGAGGTTGACGGTGGCTCTGGCAGTCGGGGACGAGCGGTGGCGGAGCGGATCCGCGAGAGAGGGCGACGAGGAGCTGCGAGGCGAACCCGGTGTCGTCTTGGCGCGTGGTAGGTGGCGACGCGAGGGATGGCGCTTCCATGGCGGCGGCGGTGGAGCT
>NW_025315544.1:0-423 GCF_018294505.1 Triticum aestivum | reverse complement strand
GAAAAGAGCCAGAAAAAGGAAAAGAGAAAGGGCACTGTGCCTGCTGGGCCAAAACAGCTGCAGTGCAGCAGGCCCAGGGGGGAGAGGCCCAGGCAAGCTGGGGTGGCGTGCTCGCCATATTTTCAAACCTGATAGGCGGGGACAAGCGTCAAAGAAAGAGAGTAGGGGCGGGGGAGAGGAAAGGATGATAGGTGGGCTCCACCTGTCATCTCTAACCTCGCGGCAGAGGGGTCGGCGAGTTGACCGGCGAGGCTACAGGGCACGGCAGGTTGAGCGGGTGGCACCGTTGAACTCAGGGGGATGTCGTTGTTCTGTGGGTGGTGGAGGTGGTCACCGGAGCAGCCTGGTTCGCCAGTGACGAGGTCACGCGGCGGAGGTGCTTCGGGTGTCGGTGGTTCCGGCCGTTTCCGGCTGCAAAAAGAG
>NW_025315543.1:0-423 GCF_018294505.1 Triticum aestivum | reverse complement strand
GATCTGGCGCAATGTCTTGTTAGTTTCGAGCTGGTGTTTCCACCATCCTTCTTCAATATCATGATGCACGTCCTAGTTCATCTAGTCGACGAGATTGCCATTTTGGGCCCTGTATTTCTACACAATATGTTCCCCTTTGAGAGGTTCATGGGAGTCTTAAAGAAATATGTTCGTAACCATGCTAGGCCATAAGTAATCATCTCCATGGGCCATCAAACAGAGGAGGTCGTTGGGTTTTGTGTTGACTTCATTCCTGACCTTAAGAAGATTGGTCTCCCTGAATCGCGGTATGAGAAGAGACTAACTAGAAAAAGGCACGCTAGGAGCAGACTCAGTAATATGTAGGGACGTGCATTCTTTCTCTCAGGAACACTACACAGTTCTACATAATTCTACCTTGGTGACCTTGTATGTCAATGAACA
>NW_025315542.1:0-423 GCF_018294505.1 Triticum aestivum | reverse complement strand
GTACACGAGGTGCGTCCAGTTTTCGCCGTGACCCTCTCTACTCTTTTGCACATGCTATGCGGGCGAAATGATGATACCATGCCAAGTTCCAACATTTTCAGAGTTCATTTTGTAGTGATATTCAATTTCACCGTCATTTAGCTCTCTAAACAAATCGGTAAATGACTGAAAAACAGCAAGTGATGTCAGAACGTGTTGGAAATTGATGCCGTCGCTTTGAATGATGCATACTGAATGCAAAAATAGGCTGGTGTTCAAATAAGTTTAAAAAACATTGAAGTGCCCGTGTAACAGATGAGTTCTCGTCCGAAACCCTGATACTCCGAAAGAGATTGTCCAGTTTGTACACGAGGTGCATCCAGTTTTCGCCGTGACCCTCTCTACTCTTTTGCACATGCTATGCAGGCGAAATTATGATACCAT
>NW_025315541.1:0-423 GCF_018294505.1 Triticum aestivum | reverse complement strand
TCTCGGCGTCCGACGTCGCTACTGCAACGACGTCCGCCTCGACTCGCGTTATCCTAAGATAGACAGGGTAGCCCTGGTGTCACGTGCTCGTCTAGGCGTCCGTCGTCGCTACCGCAACGACGTCCGCCTCGACTCGCGTTACCCTAAGATAGACAGGGTGGCCCTGGTGTCACGTGCTCGTCTCGGCGTCCATCGTCGCTACCGCGCCGACGTCCGCCTCGACTCGCGTTACCCTAAGATAGACAGGGTGGCCCTGGTGTCACGTGCTCGTCTCGGCGTCCATCGTCGCTACCGCGACGACGTCCATCTCGACTCGCGTTACACTAAGATAGACAGGGTGGCAGTGGTGTCACGTGCTCGTCTCGGCGTCCGTCGTCGCTACTGCGAGCACGTCCGCCTCGACTCGCGTTACCCTAAGATAGA
>NW_025315540.1:0-423 GCF_018294505.1 Triticum aestivum | reverse complement strand
GCTTACGTGTCGGCCATCAACACTCACAGTTTTGGCCGATTCTGGCCTGTTTCGTGGACTATTACTCACTGTTTTGGGGTCCCGAAGCGATTTCCATAGTTCTTGAACCCCAACATGTGCTTATGTGTCGGTCATCAACACGCATAGTTTTGACCGATTCTGTCCCGTTTCTTGGACTATTACTCACCGTTTTAGGGTCCCGAAGCGATTTCCATAGTTGCTGAACCCAAGGTGCGCTTATGTGTCGGTCATCAACACTCACTGTTTTGGCCGATTCAGGCCCGTTTCATGGACTATTACTCACTGTTTTGGGGTCCCAGAGTGATTTCCACGATTGACGAACCCTAGGGTGCGTTTATGTTTCGGTCATCAAAACTCGCAGTTTTTGTCGATTCTGGCCTATTTCTTGGACTACTATGCACC
>NW_025315539.1:0-423 GCF_018294505.1 Triticum aestivum | reverse complement strand
ATATCATCAATATCAATCAAGCAGGAGTAGGGTTTTACCTCCATCGAGAGGGCCCGAACCTGGGTAAAAACATCGTGTCCCTTGTCTACTGTTACCATCCGCCTAGACGCACAGTTCGGGACCCCCTACCCGAGATCCGCCGGTTTTGACACCGACATTGGTGCTTTCATTGAGAGTTCCTCTGTGTCGTCACCGATAGGCTTGATGGCTTCTTCAATCAACAACAACGCAGTCTAGGGTGAGAATTTTCTCCCCGGACAGATCTTCGTGTTCGGCGGCTTTGCACTGCGGGCCAATTCGCTTGGCCATCTGGAGCAGATCGAAAGCTATGCCCCTGGCCATCAGGTCAGGTTTGGAAGCCTAAACTTCACGGCCAACGTCCGCGGAGACTTGATCTTCGACGGATTCGAGCCACAGCCGAGC
>NW_025315538.1:0-423 GCF_018294505.1 Triticum aestivum | reverse complement strand
CACGGCTACACACGCGGTTGATGCGTTTTAATTAAGGTCAAGTGTCAAATTATCTACAACCGGACATTAACAAATTCCCATCTGCCACATAACCGTGGGCACGGCTCTCGAAAGTTATACCCTGCAGGGGTGTCCCAACTTAGCCCATTATAAGCTCTCACGGTCAACGAAGGATATTCCTTCTCCCGGAAAGACCCGATCAGTCTCCGAATCCCGGGTTACAAGACATTTCGACAATGGTAAAACAAGACCAGCAAAGCCGCCCGAATGTGCCGACAAATCCTGATAGGAGCTGCACATATCTCGTTCTCAGGGCACACCGGATTGTCCAAGCTTCAGGTAGGCCAGCCCAGAGTTGCCCCTGGTGGCCACCGGCGGCTGACAGGTTGGACGAACACTCGAAGGAGCACTGGCCCGGGGGGG
>NW_025315537.1:0-423 GCF_018294505.1 Triticum aestivum | reverse complement strand
AGTAGCTCAACTCATAAAAGTTTTCATGATCAAGTAACAAGCTATTCACATGTTAAAGCATAGACCATAAACTTTCTTAAAAACTAACAAACTATGTTCTCAGTCATCAAACAATTACAATTCATCTTATTTTCAGGAAGGGTCTATGTAAGAGCTTTGATTGAGCAAATCCCGCATACTCAACTATCATATAGTCTTCCATGATTGCTACCACTTGATATGTCCCCAGCGTATCTATAATTTTTGATTGTTCCATGCTATTATATTATCCATCTTGGACATTATTGGGCTTTATTATACATTTTATATTACTTTTGGGACTAACCGATTGACCCAGAGCCCAGTGCCAGTTCCTCTTTTTCCCTTGTTTCAGTGTTTCGAAGAAAAGGAATATCCAACGGAGTCGAAACGGAATGAAACCTT
>NW_025315536.1:0-423 GCF_018294505.1 Triticum aestivum | reverse complement strand
GCCGCCTCTTCGGACAAGCCACCACACCACCCCGCATGTAGGAAGGCCCGGTGCGATGCTCCGGTGGCATTGCTACCCCCCAGGGCCCCCGTCCCGCCAAATCCTGTAGCGTTTGACCACGGGATCTAGCCCTTTGACTTTGCACGGACGGGATTTGACCACTGGACCTCTCCACCCGGTTGTGTTAGGTCGGCCCATAGGAACACTTTGGAGCAACATCCGGGCCAGACCCACAGCAAGATCCCCTCCGTGTAGACCCGACGCGTCGGTTTCCCCCCTCCAGGTGCCGGCGGTGGCGCCATCCGTGAGGGGGGCCAAACCCCGGAGACGCGTGCCGCCTCTTCGGACATGCCACCACACCACCCCGCATGTATGAGGGCCCGGTGCGACGCTCCGGTGGCATTGCTACCCCCCAGAGCCCCT
>NW_025315535.1:0-423 GCF_018294505.1 Triticum aestivum | reverse complement strand
ATGTTCAGAAAAACTGCAGACAGACATCAATGTTTGATATACAACCTCAAAAAAAAGTTCAGCTCCTAATTCGACTTACAGTAATAGAAGCACAAAAGACAAAATCTGGTGTGAATAGTATCAAAATACATTCACCCAGAGTTGCGGCTATTCATATTCGTATTTGTCTTCTTTGAATCTCTGAATGTACATCGAGATTTGAGCTTATTTTTTTTCGGAATAATAGACACACCCAGCAGGTATGTCATCAAATAATTTCAGAAGTTTTTAGAATGTCTAAATATGAATTTTATGGTTGATCTTATTGGTCTCAACTAACGCGAGGCCATACATACCCTCCCTTCCTAAATATACACCTTTGAAGAGATTCCACTGTAAACTACACATGGACCAAAATGTATGAATCTATACTCTAAAAGACGT
>NW_025315534.1:0-423 GCF_018294505.1 Triticum aestivum | reverse complement strand
AGGGGAACGGCGACATGGGCGGCGATGCAGGGCTTCCGGAGGGGCTTGGCTGGGTGGGGAGGAAGAGGGGGTCGCGGCGGAGCTCCTGAGCTCAGCGGAGGGGCGAGGGGTGGCCGGTGACGGCTGCTATGGTGAACGGCGGTGATGGTGGTGTTCGGCCGTGAGAGAGAGAGCGAGGGAGAGGAGGGGAAGAACCGAGGGAGAGTGAGAGAGAGCAGGGGAGGGCGTGGCGTCGTCCGGGGCATCGAGAGGAGGAGGGGAGGGGCAGGAAGGCAGGCGAGCAGGTGGCGTGGCGCGGTGGCGCGCGCGCACGCCGGCCACACTCCCCTCCCTCTGTCGAGGACGAAGACGACAGAGGAGGGAGGCGGGCTGGGCCGCCTGCTGGCTGGGCCGGCCAGCTGGCTGGGCTGCACAGGGAGGAGC
>NW_025315533.1:0-423 GCF_018294505.1 Triticum aestivum | reverse complement strand
CCCGCTTGCGCCAGGAGGCCCGGAGTGCCCTCAAATACGGCCTTAAGAAGGACTTTTGGCCCTGAAAGTCAAAGAACATCATTCGTCGTTGTTTTTTAGACAAGTTTCTGAACCCATTGACACTTCCTTTTGAAGGAAATTCGAGAGATTATGTTGCTTATAGACATTAGCCCCCCTGCTAGGGACAAACGTACCTTTCTGTAGATGCTCTATGATCCGGGCAATCTCATTTGGCCGTAAATTGAAGAAAATCCAGCGGCTATATGCCTTATTCTCCTTGTTTTTGCCGGATGGCATGCTGTAACTCACGCGCGTGAAAGCCAAGAACAATAGGGCATTCCTGGCATCGATCAATATATATGTGGAAACGATATCTCCTCTATAGAGGACAAGAAATTTTGGGGCAATCAGGCAAAAAGCGCA
>NW_025315532.1:0-423 GCF_018294505.1 Triticum aestivum | reverse complement strand
GAGGAAGGCATAGCAGTAGCGTGTGTTTGTAAGAGGCGCTATAGCTAACATAGCTGCAGCGCGTGTCCTAGACTCCTGCTATAAAAACAGAAAAGGAAATTAAAAATGGAAGAAAATTACATAGCTATAGCAGCAACGCGTTTTGTAAAAACCGCTATAGCTATCTTAGCTATAGCGTGTTTTACGAAACGCGCTACCGCTAAGTTTGACTTAACGAAAAAACCGTTTCCCCCCTGCCACCACTTCTTCCCCATATCCCTCGACCCACCCCGCCGCCGTCTCCCCGATTAGCCGTCGCCCCACTTCGCTGCCATCTCTTGCCGACGTTGACGCCACCAGAGCCGTGCGCCGTCGACGCCACCGGAGCCGCCCCCAACGCCACGGAGCCGCGCGGCCTCATCAGCACCACCGGAGCCGCCGTCG
>NW_025315531.1:0-423 GCF_018294505.1 Triticum aestivum | reverse complement strand
AGAATTTATATGACACTGTAAGAACTCTGCAAATGAATGCAGACTATGAGAACCAAGGGATTCTCCCACGGACATGTACCTGTGACAACATTAGAGATGCGAGGGAAGGGGAAGAGGTCATATGCATTCTTAGAAGATTTTGAAGATAAATCAGTTTAGAAGACATTGACCTCATAGTGCGAAGACATTCACTCATATGTAGTGAGTTTGTTCCAGATTTCTACGAATCCACAAATAAGTACAAGTGATGAATCTAACTACTTCGTGAAGCATAAGTGAACATACTAGGCATGCTATGTGATGCAGAACAGGATAGATCCAACTCTGTAGCAACAAAAACCACTTGTGGTTGGAAAGGATGAATCTATCGGATCAAAAAGACTGTAAAAAGAGGTTTTATTTACCACACGAGGAACTGCTAGA
>NW_025315530.1:0-423 GCF_018294505.1 Triticum aestivum | reverse complement strand
CGGCAATGTAAACAGAAGGGCTACTTTCTGGGATCAGCTCGCTCCGCAGATAGTTTCCTTGTCTTCCCAAACTGTAGTACTGTGGGTGGTGAAAGATTGCTACCATGTAATGATTGAGCAGGATCAACAGAAGCACATGGTGCAGAAATATCTGGAAATTTTAGACAACGGAAATGGGATATGAGCACATGTAAGAAATAAACATTTGCTGCCGTAATCTGTTTCGCAGGAAACAACTTATCATGTTTGTAATATTCAGATATAACAGAAGAAAGTTGCAATAATCTTCACCTAAGGTAAGGATCTAAATGTTTCGGGTGTGTTATATTCAAAACAGCATGCAGAACTTCTCAATGCTGAAATTCTGTGTGCATGAAACAAAAAAGAACTAGCTCATTCTAAATTACCAAAAATCCAAATTCA
>NW_025315529.1:0-423 GCF_018294505.1 Triticum aestivum | reverse complement strand
TCAATTCAATATGTTAAAAACACAAATATTATATCAAAAAATTCAGAAAAATAAAACTAATTCAATTCAAAATTCTAAAAATACAAATAATATATCAAAAAATTCAGAAAAATAAAACTAATTCAATTCAAAATGTTAAAAATACAAATAATATATCAAAAAATTAAGAAAAATAAAACATGATCACGGGTAATATAATTCACATGATCACGGGTAATATAATTCACATGATCCATTCAACAAAGTTTGGTACAATAAATTATTACACATCATTTCTTCCCTTGTGTCCCTGCTTGCTTACGATTGTGCCGTATCCATGGAGCATCCTCATCATTTAACTTAATGCTTGGGTCGGTGTTCACTTTGAAGGGCGGAATTTCAGCAAACATATTATAATCTTCTGACATGTCTGTCTTGTCCTCC
>NW_025315528.1:0-423 GCF_018294505.1 Triticum aestivum | reverse complement strand
GCTCTATGACCTACTACACATAATTTTAGACTAGAGTTGAACTAGCTCTATAACCTAGTACAAATAATTTTAAACTAGAGTTGAAGTACCTCTATAACCTAGTACAAATAATTTTACACTAGAGTTGAACAAGCTTTATAACCTAGTATAAATAATTTTACACCAAAATCATACTAGCTCTATAACCTAGTCCAAATCATTTTACACTAGAGTTGAACTATCTCTATAATCTAGTATAAATAATTTTACACTAGAGTTGAACTAGCTTTATAACCTAGTATAAATAATTTTACACTAAAATCATACTAGCTATATAACCTAGTACAAATCCTTTTACACCATAGTTGAACTATCTCTATAACCTAGTATAAATAATTTTACACTAGAAAAGAACTAGCTCTATAACCAAGTACAAATAATTTT
>NW_025315527.1:0-424 GCF_018294505.1 Triticum aestivum | reverse complement strand
ATGTGTTTTCGTCCGAAACCCTGTTACTTCGAAAGAGATTGTCCAGTTTGTACACGAAGTGCATCCAGTTTTTGCCGTGACCCTCTCTACTTTTTTGCACATGCTATGCGGGTGAAATGATGATACCATGCCAAGTTTCAACCTTTTCAGAGTTCATTTATAGAGCTTTTCAATTGCAGGGCCATTTAGCTCAAAACTAATCAGTAAATGCATTAAAAATAGCAAATTATGTTAGAAAGGGTTGAAAGTTGATGACGTGGCTTTGAATGTTGCATGCTGGATGCAAAAAACATCCGGAGTTGTAATAAGTTATTAAAATTTTGAATTGCCGGTGTAACAGATGAGTTTTCGTCCGAAACCCTGATACTTCGAAAGAGATTGTCCAGTTTGTACACGAAGTGCATCCAGTTTTTGCCGTGACCCT
>NW_025315526.1:0-424 GCF_018294505.1 Triticum aestivum | reverse complement strand
TTGGCCGGACACGCTTTTCTGGGTCATGCCCGGCCTCGTAAGATCAACACGTCGCAGCCCCACCTAAGCACAACAGAGAGGTCAGCACGCCGGTCTAACCCTATGCGTGCAGGGGTCTGGGCCCATCGCCCTATGCACACCTGCACGTTGCGTACGCGGCCGGAAGCAGACCTAGCCCCCTTAATACAAGCGCGAGCTTACGGTCCAATGCGGCGCGCGCCACTCAGTCGCTGATGTCACGAAGGCTTCGGCTGATACCACGACGCCGGGATACCCATAACTACTCCCGCGTAGATGGTTAGTGCGTATAGACCAAATGGCCAGACTCAGATCAAATACCCAGAACTCGTTAAGCGTGTTAAGTATCTGCGAAGGCCGACCAGGGCCAGGCCCACCTCTCTCCTAGGTGGTCTCAACCTGCCCT
>NW_025315525.1:0-424 GCF_018294505.1 Triticum aestivum | reverse complement strand
CTATTTTTCGGCTTCCTCTACCCCCAAACAAACCAAAACCGGATAAAACACCCTCCTGGCTGGTTTGTCTCCACCCGTTGCTGATGTGGCACTAGTCAACGGTGGTTTTGACCTGGGTGGGTCCCCCTTGTCAGGTATCTCTCTCTCTCTCTCTCTCTCTCTCTCTCTCTCTCTCTCTCTCTCTCTCTCTCCAATCACCGCACACCGCTCGACCTCGCTTCGCTCCTCTGTGGTGTCGACTCCGTCGCCACTTTGGCCGCGCGCCTGCGCCGTCCCGCCTCCTCTCCTAGCTTTCGCCGTCGTCCCCGGGCGCCCCCGCGCCTGCACTGTCCCGCCTCCTCCCCTAGCTTCCGCCGCCGTCCCCGGTCGCTGCACCTCGCTCGGCTTCGGCTCGCCTCGCCCCTCCACGGTGTTGGCTCCGCCA
>NW_025315524.1:0-424 GCF_018294505.1 Triticum aestivum | reverse complement strand
TACTACAACACGTGCGCGCCTCTACATCGACCAGTATGGACGTACACGTTCGCGACCAGAATGACAACGATACATACGCTTCGACCAGGTGGGTCCCGACTGTCAGGCACTTCCTTGCATGTGAAGATGTAGATGGTGGGTCCCAGCAGTCAGGGGGCGAGTCGTTTTTTTGCGCGGATGCACTTTCTTGCGTGCGAAGATGTAGCTGGTGGGTCCTAGCAGTCAGGGGGAAACATTTTTATCGCGAAATACAGTGGCCTGTCCGGTGGGTCCTGCTGTCATGTGGAGAAATAATTATTTTGTGCGTAATAAGAAGGCACTTCTTGTGCGGGCGCCGTGGACCCAACTGTCAGTCTCTCCACGTACAGTACTCTTCCGATGGAAGTCGTTCCTTGACCATGTTGACCATGCCGCGCCGAGAGTA
>NW_025315523.1:0-424 GCF_018294505.1 Triticum aestivum | reverse complement strand
TCAATTGCTCAACAGTAATTTGTTCACCCACCGTAGAATACTTATGCTCTTGAGACAAGCCACTAGTGAAACCTATGGCCCCCGGGTCTATTCTCATCATATCAATCTATATCACTTTATTTACTTGCTTTATTTTTACTTTGCCTTTACTTTTTTACTTTGCATCTATCTATCAAATATACCAAAAATATTATCTCTATAAGATCTCACTCTCGTAAGTGACCGTGAAGGGATTGACAACCCTTAAGCGTTGTTTGCGAGTTGCTATCGTTTTGTGTAGGTACGAGGGACTTGTGCGTGGTCTCCTACTGGATTGATACCTTGGTTCTCAAAAACTGAGGGAAATACTTATGCTACTTTACTGCATCATCCTCTCCTCTTCGGGGAAATCCAATGCAGTGCTCAAGAGGTAGCAGCTGCAGGC
>NW_025315522.1:0-424 GCF_018294505.1 Triticum aestivum | reverse complement strand
CACTCCAACATGTCGTGCCATCCATCAATGTCAAGGAGATAGTCCCCGAACCTAGTGAAAGGCTTCAGGTCGAGACGCTGAGCGGCTACCCATGTTCAAACGTCTTCCCACGACATTTGTCCTTCTTCATATAACATCCCTGTTTTTCCGACGACCTCCTTCATGATGATTTGGGCAAGTTCACGCTGGATGTGATAGAACTCGGCTCGAAGTCGATGATCCTCGATATCTCCTACGTTCTTTGCCCATTGCAGAATATGGGCATCGCCGGATCTAGGTGACATGCAAAGGTTCTGGTGATCCCGTCTGTACTCCAGCATCTGGAGAAACTTCTTTAGGAGGGAGCTCCTCATATTTTCTATCTTCTGTAGTTTCTCATCGTTGATGGTGGCGGTTGTCCGTACGATGAAGCCTATTTGATTGT
>NW_025315521.1:0-424 GCF_018294505.1 Triticum aestivum | reverse complement strand
GATGATACCATGCCAAGTTCCAACATTTTCAGAGTTCATTTTGTAGTGATTTTCAATTTCACCGTCATTTAGCTCCCTAAACAAATCGGTAAATGACTGAAAAACAGCAAATGATGTCAGAACGTGTTGGAAATTGATGACGTCGCTTTGAAGGATGCATACAGAACGCAAAAATAGGCAGGAGTTCAAATAAGTTTAAAAAACATTGAAGTGCCCGTGTAACAGATGAGTTCTCGTCCGAAACCCTGATACTCCGAAAGAGATTGTCCAGTTTGTCCACGAGGTGCGTCCAGTTTTCGCCGTGAACCTCTCTACTCTTTTGCACATGCTATGCGGGCGAAATGATGATACCATGCCAAGTTCCAACATTTTCAGAGTTCATTTTGTAGTGATTTTCAATTTCACCTTCATTTAGCTCCCTAAA
>NW_025315520.1:0-424 GCF_018294505.1 Triticum aestivum | reverse complement strand
AATTCATCACAAGAGAGTAAAGGGGGAGAAACATCATAAGATCCAACTACAATAGAAAAGCTCGGGATATATCAAGATCATGCCATAGAGGGAACACGAGAGAGAACACAAGAGAGAGAGAGAGAGATCAAACACATAGCTACTGGTACATATCCTCAGCCCCGAGGGTGAACTACTCCCTCCTCGTCATGGATAGCGCCGCGATGATGAAGATGGCCACCGGTGATGGGATCCCCCTCTGGCAGGGCGCGGGAACGGGCTCCCGAGAGGTTTTTGGTGGCTACAGAGGCTTACGGCGGCGGAACTCCCGATCTATCTTCTGTTCTGGAAGTTTTAGGGTACGTAGGTATATATGGGTGAAAGGAGCATGTCGGTGGAGCTACGGGGGCCCCACGAGGCAGGGGCGCGCCCGGAGGGGGGGGGG
>NW_025315519.1:0-424 GCF_018294505.1 Triticum aestivum | reverse complement strand
TCTATTCCAAATAGTCTGCTCCCCCCGCCCGCACCCGTGCTATCTCGCTACTACACATGTCACACAATTCCCCCTTCCCTTATACTAGGTTTACATCATCAGTGGTCTCTCTACTCCACATACACTCTCTCCCTGTCACACACAAATGCATGCACAAACACGCACAGACACGCACTAACACCCATTTATCTGGATCCTCATCTCTCCCCATGTCCGCATGTGTATCTCACACACTCACTCTCTAATTATGTATATGTGTCTCCACGTTACACAACACAAAGCCCCATGTACATGTCTCTCTCTATCCTCCACACACATAGACACAAAGAATCTATTACCATTGCCTCAGTCTCTAACATATCGCACACGCACACTGTCTCTCTCTCTTCTCTCTCTTGCAAACATGCTCAAATAGGGTTTCCCC
>NW_025315518.1:0-424 GCF_018294505.1 Triticum aestivum | reverse complement strand
CGGAGACGCGGGCCGGGCGTTTGCAACCGCCACAACACTTCCAGACTTGTGGGAGGCCGCCTAACAAAGATTTGGCGGCATGTGCTAGCCCTCGGAGGCCGCAGGCCATAGTCGTAGACACGCGGAGAGCAATCCGCGGAGAGGGAAGTGTTCAGATACTTCTCTGTCACCAAAAACTATGAAAAATTACCATCAGTCCTATAGCACATGTGCGCACGTCGTGTAGAAAACTCATGATTTTATCGCGCTCCGAGTATTTAATAATATTCACGTCGCATCGTTACCGCAGAACGTCTACTACTGTGTCATCGCCGTCCGTGACGGGGCCACACCCCGGAGACGCGTGCCGCCTCTTCGGATATGCCACCACACCGTACGACATGTATGAGGGCCCGGTGCGATGCTCCGGTCGCATTGCTACCCC
>NW_025315517.1:0-424 GCF_018294505.1 Triticum aestivum | reverse complement strand
TTGTACACGAAGTGCATCCAGTTTTTGCCGTAACCCTCTCAACTTTCTTGCACATGCTATGCGGATGAAATGATGATATCATGCCAACTTTCAACCTTTTCAGAGTTCATTTGAAATGCTTTTCAATTTTAGGTTCTTATAGCTCAAAATAATTAGTAAATGCATGAAAAATAACAAATGAAGTCAGAAAGGCTTGAAAAATGATGATGTGGCTTTCAATGGTGCATTTTGAACACACAAAAAGTCAGGAGTTCAAATAGGTTTTAAAAAATGAAATCCCTTTGTAACAGACGAGTTTCCGGATGAAATCCTGATACTTTGAAAGAGATTGTCCGTTTTGTACACGAAGTGCATCCAGTTTTTGCCGTAAACCTCTCAACTTTCTTGCACATGCTGTGTGGATGAAATGATGATATCATGCCAA
>NW_025315516.1:0-424 GCF_018294505.1 Triticum aestivum | reverse complement strand
CCTGAACCGGTTTTCTTTGGTTTTCGGTTTTCTATTTGTAGTTTTCTCTTTTTCTGTTTTTTCTTTCCTTCTTTATTCATTTTTTTCTGTTTCATTTTTTCTTTTTTCGTACATCTCTTTCCTTTTTTCCTATTTATTTGGTAATTCAATTTCTACTCGTTATTTATGTTTTATTCTATTTTGAGAATTTCCAAATTTGTTTGAAATTTCAAAAAAAAAATTGAAATTGAAAAAATTTCTTTTTCTAAAATATTTGTTCAGAAGTTTCAAAAATATTGATAAAAAATGTTCCTATTTGATTTTTTTTTCAAAAATTCAATAACATGTCTTGATTTTGATAAAATGTCCGCATATTTCATAAAATGTCCGCCTATCAAATTATGTTCATAAGTTCGAAAAATGTTCCTGTTTTCAAATATCCGAT
>NW_025315515.1:0-424 GCF_018294505.1 Triticum aestivum | reverse complement strand
TAAAATTGCCATGATCTTGATTAAGTATACTGCAGATGTATTATCTTGCTATATATCAACAATCAGCGAGTTGATGATTACATACATAAAACTTGCAATGATGAAGCACTCCATGACAAATAACAGTAAATAAAACCTGAGAACTTGATGTCAGTGCACAGCTTTATCCCTCCCCTCCCTTCTATCCACTCCGCATCTGATACATACTACTACTGTTCAGGAATTATATTCTGCTCCATGATGTCAACGCACACTTTTATGTAATATTTCAGTATCTGCAAATGTAAGTGTACATTTTGTTATTTCAGTACCTACAGTGTAAGTGTTACTGTTATACCACAAGTTCACACATAGTAGATCATGTTGTCAAAATTCATGTTTCCAAGCTTTGAGATCATCTATGTAGATTCATAGCATGAACAGA
>NW_025315514.1:0-424 GCF_018294505.1 Triticum aestivum | reverse complement strand
ATCAACAACATTATTGCATTCCCTCCAACACAAAACTTGTTCTTGTTTTGTGTGGTACCTTGAGTTCCTTGCTATCCAACTTATGTTATGTTCTACCGTAGAATATTACCATCTTTGATGTCAAGAATGTTGTGAGGATTGCTCCACCTCTTAAAATTTCTTGATATAGTAACACTTCTCGCCATCTTCGTTCTTTTCTTTGTCCCCGTGTTGTTTTTAACCGGAATGCCGACAAATGAATTGTGACGCGCGAATTCAAAACTTCTAGCAACCCTATTGCTTTGAAGTTAGTGGTCGACATTTCATTCTTAGACCATTGGTTGTTGAGTCACCAATCTAACATTGATCATGCTACCTAAAACCATAATTTGGGTGTACCTTTCAATCAATGTTTAAATTGTGTATGTTTTGCTCAAGCATACAA
>NW_025315513.1:0-424 GCF_018294505.1 Triticum aestivum | reverse complement strand
GGGACGATGAATCCACCCGTCGTCATCCACGCCCAGTACTCGCCCTGGGGACAGCAAGGCGTCGGATCTCCATGGGGATCGTCATCGCCCGGCTACGCCGACGGCAACGCGCACGGGGGGTTCAACCCAAACGTGACCTTCCCCCATGGCCACCCCGCGACGCGCACACCCTCGCCCGCCTTCGTCGGCGTGCAGTACCCTCCATACAACTACTCGACCCGACCACCGGCACGAACCAGAGCTTCGAGACGTACTGGGACCGCATCAAGGCCAAGTTCGACGAGCGGAAGCTCGTCGACCCGTACTTCAAAGGCGTCTACATGCAGCGCGGCTCCAAGGCGATGGCGAACCATTGGGGGCGTATCCAGTTGGCGTCCAACAAATGGCATGGAATCGTCGAGGAGGTCGCGGCTCGCCCGGAGAG
>NW_025315512.1:0-424 GCF_018294505.1 Triticum aestivum | reverse complement strand
GCTGTTTTATGGAGATGAGCAACCGGTGTGCTAAAGGAGCCAATTAATCATATTTTTTTACATATTCAAAGAAGTACAATATTGGATAATGTAAAAGAAAGGTTCCTCATGGGGCTTCTTGTGCCGGAAATGTACCTCGGTGTGTCCTTGGCCTCTTTTAGATGAGAGTCATCTTGGTGTGCAAGCTTATCCTAGGACCATGGGTTGCTGAGATCAGTGTCATCTTGGTAGGCTGCCGGAGGTTTTCTTTAGCCAAGATGCATTGAGTGTGGTTGTTGGTTCAGTTGATGCTCTCTCGGGTTGGTTGGGGAGCGCCAACAAATGCATTTACCTCTGACCACGCCGAGTATCGTGGTCCACCAAGTTTCATACTTTTTATCATTTTTACGTGCAAAATTCATACAACAACAACAACAACAACAAC
>NW_025315511.1:0-424 GCF_018294505.1 Triticum aestivum | reverse complement strand
TTTTTTTGGAGCCCATATTCTTTTTGTTAGCATTACAACCCATATTGTGGCCACGGTTAAAAAATTATACGAAATTTTGCATATTTCGGTGCGGTCCGAACTGTTTTTAATCCCGAAATTTCGACTCACATTCAAACTGATTTTAAAATAAATGTATATCAATATAAAATCCAACAAATTCTCCACGCATAAAAATTAATGTAATTTAAAATCTCAAAATGAAAAAAAAGATATTTGAAACTAATTGCCGGTTTGATGTGTTTTAAAAATGTACAACCCATTTCTCATTACTGATAGGCCATTTTCTCGGCCAGCCGAATGAAGCTCTCCTCATCTTGAAAGATTTGCAGCCCAACAGGCCTGACAAAGCGACTTACTTGGCAAATCACAAAAAAGCTGGGCTGTGGCCGTGGACCTAGCTGTC
>NW_025315510.1:0-424 GCF_018294505.1 Triticum aestivum | reverse complement strand
TTAGTACGTGGGTGACACATGTCAAGCGAATGAGAAGGGTCAGGGGCACGTTCGTTTGATTTCCTCGGGCGTACAGTTTTTCACTCCGACTATAAATACCCCCTCCCCTTCCTCACTTCGTTTTTACTCTGCTCGTTCTCACTCCCGCTCGAACTTCTCAAACCCTAGCATCGCCGCTACTTCATCGTCGCCGGTGAGGAAGAGCTTCACTGCCTCGATCTCGTCGTCGTCGTACTCGCGCCAGCTGTGGATTTCTTCACTCCACCGCCACCGTAGCTGTCTTCCTCTGCCAAGTTAGGGCGTGGAAGATCTGAACTGACAAACTTCACATCTACACTTCCCAGTTCGTCGTGTTCTTCAAAAAGGGTAATTAAAGTTACTTTTACTGCCCTCTTCGATTCAAATGTTTTCTTAAAAATCTTCA
>NW_025315509.1:0-424 GCF_018294505.1 Triticum aestivum | reverse complement strand
TCGCAGGAAACAGACCCTCGTGGTCAGGTTGATCGTGCTCCGGCGTGGTCAATAACCTCTCGGAGTTGGTTTAGCGATTGCTAAGGCGCGACGTCCTCGCACGTTCGTAGTCGGATCGTCAAAGTCGACTTCCACCAAAGCGATATCCATCATCTCATCGAAAGACGGGACACCTTTGCCTCTATCACAGACCCTCGTGGTCAGGTTGATCGTGCTCCGGCGTGGTCAATAATCTCTCGGAGTTGGTTTAGCGATTGCTAAGGCGCGACGTCCTCGCACGTTCGTAGTCGGATCGTCGAAGTCGACTTCCACCAAAGCGATATCCATCATCTCATCGAAAGACGGGACACCTTTGCCTCTATCAAGTGGTATCAGATTTCCAGGGGTCTCGGTGAGATTTTACAGTTTTTCGTAGTTTAGATCG
>NW_025315508.1:0-424 GCF_018294505.1 Triticum aestivum | reverse complement strand
CTCATTAAGAAAGTTTCTATACAAGTTTCTGAACGAACTCCTTAAGAAAAGTTCTCCAAAAGTTCCCTATGAAAGAATCCTTTGAAGCATCTGGTCGTCACAAACATTTTGACTACTTGTGGAGCCAAAACGAACTACGTATGAGTCAGATATCCATGTTTCAGTTAACACCGCGCAAAACTGATTCCGAACGACAGTTACAGACTAGTTCTTGTGTAGTCGCATTCGATTTTTTCCATTCTACTTCACTAAACATCTCCATATGATATCCAATTATTTGTAGGGAAATGCAAGAGTCCTCAGTTATGATGATGCACTAGGTCCATAGCTGGGACTTTGTGTATGTTCTCGAAATGCGTTTGTCGAGTGCTCATTAAGAAAGTTTCTATACAAGTTTCTGAACGAACTCCTTAAGAAAAGTTCT
>NW_025315507.1:0-424 GCF_018294505.1 Triticum aestivum | reverse complement strand
AAAGTGCATCCAGTTTTTGCCGTCACCCTCTCAACTTTCTTGCACATGCTATGTGGATGAAATGGTGATACCATGCCAACTTTCAACCATTTCAGAGTTCATTTGAAATGCTTTTCAATTTTAGGGTCTTATAGCTCAAAATAATTAGTAAATGCATGAAAAATAACAAATGAAGTCAGAAAGGATTGAAAAATAATGATGTGATTTGAATGGTGCATTTTGAACACACAAAATGTCAGGAGTTCAAATAAGTTTAAAAAAATGAAATCCCTTTGTAACAGACGAGTTTCCGTATGATATCCTGATACTTTGAAAGAGATTGTCCGTTTTGTACACGAAGTGCATCCAGTTTTTGCCGTCACCCTCTCAACTTTCTTGCACATGCTATGTGGATGAAATGATGATACCATGCCAACTTTCAACC
>NW_025315506.1:0-424 GCF_018294505.1 Triticum aestivum | reverse complement strand
TGAAACATGGATATCTGACTCATACGGAGTCCGTTTTGGCTCCGCAAGTAGTCAAAACGTTTGCGACGACCAGCTGGTTCAAAGTATTCTTTCATAGGGAACTTTTGGAGAACTTTTCTTAAGGAGTTCTTTCAGAAACTTGTATAGAAACTTTCTTAATGAGCACTCGACAAACGCATTTCGAGAACATACACAAAGTCCCAGCTATGGACCTAGTGCATCATCATAACTGAGGTCTCTTGCATTTCCCTACAAGTAATTGGATCTCATATGGAGATGTTTAGTGAAGTAGAATGGAAAAATCAAATGCAACAACACAAGAACTAGTCTGTAACTGTCGTTCGGAATCAGTTTTGCGCAGTGTTAACTGAAACATGGATATCTGACTCATACGGAGTCCGTTTTGGCTCCACAAGTAGTCAAA
>NW_025315505.1:0-424 GCF_018294505.1 Triticum aestivum | reverse complement strand
TAAAATTATTTGTACAAGCTTATAGAGCTAGTTTGACTCTAGTGTAAAATTATTTGAACTAGCTTATAGAGCTAGTTCAACTCTAGTGTAAAATTATTTGAACTAGCTTATAGAGCTAGTTCAACTCTAGTGTAAAATTATTTGACCTAGCTTATAGTGCTTGTTCAACTCTAGTGTAAATATTTTTGAACTAGCTTATAGAGATAGTTCAACTCTAGTCTAAAATTATTTGTACAAGCTTATAGAGCTAGTTTAACTCTAGTGTAAAATTATTTGTACTAGGCTATAGAGCTAGTTCAACTTTAGTGTAAATTATTTGAACTAGCTTATAGTTCTAGTTCAACTCTAGTGTAAAATTATTTGAATTAGCTTATAGAGCTTGTTCAACTCTGGTGTAAAATTATTTGAACTAGCTTACAGAGCT
>NW_025315504.1:0-425 GCF_018294505.1 Triticum aestivum | reverse complement strand
GTCGCGGTAGCGACGACGGACGCCGAGACGAGCACGTGACACCAGTGCCATCCTGTCTTAGCGTAACACGAGTCAAGGCGGACGTTGTCGTGGTAGCGACGACGGACGCCGAAACGAGCACGTGACACCAGTGCCACCCTGTCTTAGCGTAACGCGAGTCGAGGCAGACGTCATCGCGGTTGCGACGACAGACGCCGAGACGAGCACGTGACACCATTCCCTCCCTGTCTTAGCGTAACGCGAGTCGAGGCGGACGTCGTCAAGGTAGCGACGACGGATGCCGAGACGAGCACATGACACCACTGCCAGCCTGTCATAGCATAACACAAGTCGAGGCGGACGTCGTCGCGGTAGCGACGATGGACGCCGAGACGAGCATGTGACACCATTCCCAGCCTGTCTTAGCGTAACGCGAGTCGAGGCGG
>NW_025315503.1:0-425 GCF_018294505.1 Triticum aestivum | reverse complement strand
GGACGTCGTCGCGGTAGCGACGAGGGACGCCGAGACGAGCACGTGACACCACTGCCACCATGTCTATCTTAGGGTAACACGAGTCGAGGCAGACGTCGTCGCGGTAGCGACGACGGACGCCGAGACCAGCACGTGACACCACTGCCACCCTGTCTTACCGTAACGTGAGTCGAGGCAGACGTCGTCGCAGTAGCGACGACGGACGCCAAGACGAGCCCGTGACACCACTGCCACCCTGTCTATCTTAGGGTAACGGTAGCGACGTTGGACGCCGAGACGAGCACGTGACACCACTGTCACCCTGTCTATCTTAGGGTAACGCGAGTCGAGGCGGACGTCGTCGCGGTAGCGACGACGGACGCCAAGACGAGCACGTGACACCACTGCAATCCTGTCTTAGCGTAACGCGAGTCGAGGCGGACGTC
>NW_025315502.1:0-425 GCF_018294505.1 Triticum aestivum | reverse complement strand
GATTTTTTTAAACCACCTTAAGTTGAATTCAAATGTATGCTAGTTCATAGGTAGCTATTTATAATGTCCATTGTGTAACTTTCGTATGTATAATGTGCTTTACACACACAACATGAACTATACTCACGTTTATATTCGATTGCTAAAGCGATGCATTGTCTGGAGTTCAAAATACTAACTATGTGGACCAATTGTGTCGAATAATAACATAGACATGCTCAAACTCGATTGAATCTAGATGTCTGATGGATCAATGACCGCTCCTCACGCGAATTGCAAATATCATGATCCCATCCTAATATTTGGATACAATTTATATCTTTAATCAATGTGTACAGTAGTCTTTTACGTGTAGTTTCACTCTCCATCGGTGGTCTCACACACATGCTCACACACTCTCTCCCGAGGTGTCTTTCTCGCACACA
>NW_025315501.1:0-425 GCF_018294505.1 Triticum aestivum | reverse complement strand
CTATCACCATCACCACGCCGTCGTGCTGACAAAACTCAACCTCGACACTTTGCTAGATCAAGAATTCGAGGGATGTCATTGAGCTAAACGTGTGCTGAACTCGGAGGTGTTGTACGTTCGGTACTTGATCGGTTGGATCATGAAGATGTTCGACTACATCAACTGCATTAAACTAACGCTTCCACTTTCGGTCTACGAGGGTACATGGACACACTATTCCCCTATCGTTGCTATGCATCTCCTAGATAGATCTTGCGTGATCGTAGGATTTTTTTTGGAATTGCATGCTACATGCCCCAACAGTCCGACATAACCTCGTTTGATGGTGCGTAGGTGTCCTTGTCATTGCTCTTCGAGTGAGCGTCCTCGCGGGGGGGGGGGGCGACTCCTCGTCGGCGCATGGCCAGACCAGTGGCGCCATGGCA
>NW_025315500.1:0-425 GCF_018294505.1 Triticum aestivum | reverse complement strand
GTTGGAAATCGGCAAGGCAGTAGTCGCAAAGGCCTGAGTGATTTGAGTTGCAGTTATGCCCTGCACACTGGGATTTTCAGGCAACAAAATTGGAATAGAATGATCATGCTGAGAGGCAACTGCGTATCCTGTACCCTGTTTGTACAAATCATATTGCTGGCCTAAGTGTGACCCAAACTTCTGGAGAATGTTTGATTCTTCTCTAGGAGTGTAAGGTACCATATCCAAGGTGTGAGAGGGCTGGTATGATTGTCGTCCATGTACTGAAGCGTTCTCTGCATGTTGAGTGTTGATAGTTTGTCCTGAATCTATTTGCTGTTCAAACTGACCGACCGCCATATTGATGTTTTGAGCCCCTTTGTCGGTGTCAAAACCGGCGGATCTCGGGTAGGGGGTCCCGAACTGTGCGTCTAGGCGGATGATAA
>NW_025315499.1:0-425 GCF_018294505.1 Triticum aestivum | reverse complement strand
GAACGGCAGTCCTCCGGCACGGCCACGGGCTGGGTGTAGGGTGCCATGAGCTCCGGCGGGTTGCCCACCAGCCCAGTCTCGGACTTACGGAGCAGGACGTGCAGGCGGTCATTGAAAATGAACTTGCCGGCACCGTCGAGGAAGTGGGTGACGCCACGAACGACGATGTCCTAATGGAAGGCGAAGAAGCCCGGGTCGATGCGGACGCCGCCTTGCATGCAGAGCGCAGAGATGAGCGGGATGGGCGGGAGCACGGGCACTTGTGGCGGAAGCACTTGAGGACGGCGTTGGCCTCTTCCGCCACGACGGCGATGGCGTCGGGGCCAATGGCTGGGACATGGTGGATGGCGGAGATTGTGTCCTGGTCCAGCCACACCAGCAGCGCCACCGCGTTCTGGGCCTGCTCTGGGCTGCCGCACACGAAC
>NW_025315498.1:0-425 GCF_018294505.1 Triticum aestivum | reverse complement strand
TTATCGCGCTCCAAGTATTTAATAATATTCACGCTGCATCGTTACCGCAGAACGTCTACTACCGTTTCATTGCCGTCCGTGAGGGGGGCCACAACCCGGAGACGCGTGCCGCCTCTTCGGACATGCCACAACACCACCCCGCATGTATGAGGGCCCGGTACGACGCTCCAGTGGCATTGCTACCCCCCAGGGCCCCGTCCCGGCTAACCCTGTAGCGTTTGACCACGGGATCTAGCCCTTTGACTTTGCACGGACGGGCTTTGACCAGTGGACCTCTCCACCCGGTTGTGTTAGGTTGGCCCAGAGGAACACTTTGGAGCAACATCCGGGCCAAACCCACAGCTACATCCACTCCGTGTAGACCCGACGCGTCTGTTTCCCCCCTCCAGGTGCCGGCGGCGGCGGCGTCCGTGAGGGGGGGGGGG
>NW_025315497.1:0-425 GCF_018294505.1 Triticum aestivum | reverse complement strand
ATACAAGCATTATAATACAAGCCAGGGGCCTCGAGGGCTCGAATACAAGTGCTCGATCATAGACGAGTCAGCGGAAGCAACAATATCTGAGTACAGACATAAGGTAAACAAGTTTGCCTTAAGAAGGCTAGCACAAACAGGGAAACAGATCGAACGAGGCGTAGGCCTCCTGCCTGGGACCTCCTAACTACTCCTGGTCGTCGTCAGCGGCCTGCACGTAGTAGTAGGCACCTCCAGTGTCGTAGGTGTCGTCGTCGACGGTGGCGTCTGGCTCCTGGACTCCAATATCTGGTTGCGACAATCAGATAGATAGGAAGGGGGGAAAGAGGGAGAGGAGCAACCGTGAGTACTCATCCAAAGTACTCGCAAGCAAGGAGCTACACTACATATGCATGGGTATATGTGTAAAGGGGCATATCAGTGGA
>NW_025315496.1:0-425 GCF_018294505.1 Triticum aestivum | reverse complement strand
GCGGTTGGCGATGGCTCGACTTGATTCTCGAAGGGCACGTTCCGCCTCAAGAGCTTGTGCTTCTCGTTGTTGTTGTTGAAGACGTTGAGCCTCGGAGTCTTGTTGCGCTTGGTGTAGATGTGCTCGTTCTTGTTATTCTTGGCGACGAAGATGTTGTCGTTCTTGAGCTTGAGCAAACACTACTTGGTTTGATTGAGAACGAGGTACTTGCTCATCGACTTGCTCTTGTGAATGCTTGTCGTGTAGCGGGTTGCGAGATGCATGACGGTCTTGACGCGCGGCTCGTCGAAGAGTGTTCGATGACGGTGTACTTGAGTCGGAGAAGGTGTCGTCGGAGTGTCGACTCAAGCGGCTCCGGCTTGAGTATGACGATGTAGAATGAGGCCGGTTCACCAACAAGGCGTGGATCTCGTCCATTCTTGCAT
>NW_025315495.1:0-425 GCF_018294505.1 Triticum aestivum | reverse complement strand
TTCCTATATCACATGTGCCCACGTCGTGCAAAAAAAACTCATGATTTTATCGCGCTCCGAGTATTTAGTAATAATGACGCCGCATCGTTACCGCAGAACGTCTACTACCGTGACATCGCCGTCCGTGAGGGGGGGGCACGCCCCGGAGACGCGTCCCGCCTCTTCGGATATGCGACCACACCATCCCGCACGTATGAGGGCCCGGTGCGACGCTCCGGTGGCATTGCTACCCCCCAGTGCCCCCATCCCGCCTAACCCTGCAGCGTTTGACCACGGGATCTAGCACTTTGACTTTGCACGGACGTGCTTTGACCAGTGGACCTCCCCACCCGGTTGTGTTAGGTCAGCCCATAGGAACACTTTGGAGCAACATCCGGGCCAAACCCACAGCAAGATCCCCTCCGAGTAGACCCGTCGCGTCCGTT
>NW_025315494.1:0-425 GCF_018294505.1 Triticum aestivum | reverse complement strand
GCAAGAGTGGAACAAAACACCAGGCATAAGGCCGAGCCTTCCACCCTTTACCAAATATATAGATGCATTAATAATATAAGAGATATTGTGATATCCCAACATAATCCTGTCCACCATGGAGCAATCTTCAACTTCACCTGCAACTAACAACGCTATAAGAGGGGCTGAGCAAAGCGGTAACATAGCCAAGCAACGGTTTGCTAGGAAGGGTGAAAAAGGTTGGAGGCTGTCATGGCAAATTGGGAGGCTTGATCAACAAGAGATAGGTAGCGCGGCAAAGCAATAGAACGAAGCAACTAGCATAGCAATGATAATCCAGGGTAGCGGTCATCTTGCTTGAAATCCTGCAAGGAAGAAGAACGAGTCCATGAAGAAGACGAACAGATGAAGCTGAACCAAGCGTAGACGAACGAATCCTCACGATC
>NW_025315493.1:0-425 GCF_018294505.1 Triticum aestivum | reverse complement strand
GAAAATGTTGAAACTTGGCATGGTATCATCATTTCACCCGCATAGCATGTGCGAAAGAGTAGAGAGGGTCACGGCAAAAACTGAACGCACTTCATGTACAAACTGGACAAACTCTTTCGGAGTATCAGGGTTTCGGACGAGAACTCATCTATTACACGGGCACTTCAATGTTTTTTAAACTTATTTGAACTCCGGACTTCTTTTCTATTCAGTATGCAACATTCAAAGCGATTTCATCAATTTCCAACATGTTCTGACAACATTTGTTGTTTTCCGGTCATTTACCTAATTGTTTAGAGAGCCAAATGACCGTGAAATTGAAAATCACTACAAAATGAACTCTGAAAATGTTGAAACTTGGCATGGTATCATCATTTCACCCGCATAGCATGTGCGAAATAGTAGAGAGGGTCACGACAAAAACT
>NW_025315492.1:0-425 GCF_018294505.1 Triticum aestivum | reverse complement strand
AGGTCTCCGCGGCGCTTGTTGGGCCGCTGCAGCCCCAACTGCAGCTGCCGCCGCCACCCCGCAGTGGCCGCCGTGGCCGGCACCAGCTCCCACCGCGCATCCCACGCCCACCGCCCGCATCCAGCAGGAGCCGCTACTGTAAGCTCCTCCTTCATGCAGCATCGGGCCAGGGCAGGCCACGCAGGGAGGCGTCCCGATCTAGCAGGTGCGTTTCCCAATGTCGCTGTCACCGCTCCTGGTCTGGTTGTCCGGGTCAGAGCCGCGGCCCCTCTACACTACGGTCGGGGACAAGCCGGCGCCACTTTGTCGTTCGGCGATCCATCCAGCTCCGCGGGTCCTTCCAGGGGCCGCGCCAACCCGCCGTTACATGGGGCGCCACCCCCTCCCTGCTCCGTGGCACCGAGCCATACGGCCAGGGCGGCCAT
>NW_025315491.1:0-425 GCF_018294505.1 Triticum aestivum | reverse complement strand
CGCCCCGCGCCGCCGCCGCCGGATCCCGCTGCCTCGCCGCCGTGGACCCGCGCCGTCGCCGCCGCCGTTCGGTTCCCGCCCATCGCTGCCGGTTTTTCCAGTCCGTCCCAGTTTTTTAGAAACCCTAGATTTGGTTTTTTTAGATCGGTTCGGTTCGTTTTTTTCGGTTTCGTTACTCTGTGAACGTTCGTTCATTCGCTCGTTTTTAACGAACGCGTTCGTCCGTTCGCCTCTGTTAACGAGCGTTCGCGCAGTAGTTTTTTCTTTTTATTTTTATTTTCAGCCAGGGACCTAAGCGCGATTACTATTATCGCAGATTAGCCCCTGATCTTCAAACCCTCGCACCTTTTTAATCGTTCGTCCAAATCTAGTGAAACCGACGCCAAAATCTTCGTCTCGAGTCCCTTTTTCTGTTTAATCAACTT
>NW_025315490.1:0-425 GCF_018294505.1 Triticum aestivum | reverse complement strand
TCATTATATGTGGCCAAGTTCCTAGGAAAAATAATAAACTTGTAATACGACAATTATGTTAAAAAAGTGTTCTCAGAAACGAGCTATCACGTGTGGAGATCAATGGCTTTCAATCCAAATGATCAATCTTATGGCCACATCCATGGCATAGTTTGTTCAAATGATCTCATATTGTGCACAAGGGTGCATATTGCTATGGCAAACAATGTTGCCCAAGGAATTTTTCATTTTCGTTGTACGAAAAAACCATTTTCCATTTTTCGAGTGCCCGAAAGGAGGTTTTTTTGTGAAGGAACTACCAAATAATTGTTGCAAAATTGGACCAAATCATTTTTATAAAATACTAGGCCATATTTAATTCACAATTGACAAAATGGTTGGGTGTAAAAAGTTTTGATCCACCTCTCGTGAAAAAGACAAATTTC
>NW_025315489.1:0-425 GCF_018294505.1 Triticum aestivum | reverse complement strand
GTCTCGGTGTCCGTCGTCGCTACCGCGACGACGTCCGGCTCGACTCGCGTTACGCTAAGATAGGGTGGCAGTGGTGTCACGTGCTCGTCTCGACGTCCGTCGTCGCTACCGCGACGACGTCCGCCTCGACTCGCGTAACCCTAAGATAGACAGGGTGGCAGTGGTGTCATGTGCTCATCTCGGCGTCCGTCGTCGCTACCGCGACGTCGTCCGCCTCGACTCGCGTAACCCTAAGATAGACAGGGTGGCTGTGGTGTCACGTGCTCGTCTCGGCGTCCGTCGTCGCTACCGCGACGACGTCCGCCTCGACTCGCGTTACGCTAAGACAGGGTGGTAGTGGTGTCACGTGCTCGCTACCGCGACGACGTCCGCCTCGACTCACGTTACGCTAAGACAGGGTGGCAGTGGTGTCACGTGCTCGTCTC
>NW_025315488.1:0-425 GCF_018294505.1 Triticum aestivum | reverse complement strand
ATCCAAATCCTATGAGAGAGAGTTGAGTGTTGGGGAGACTATCATTTGAAGCACAAGAGCAAGGAGTTCATCATCAACGCACCATTTGTTACTTCTTGGAGAGTGGTGTCTCCGAGATTGGCTAGGTGTCACTTGGGAGCCTCCGACAAGATTGTGGAGTTGAACCAAGGAGTTTGTAAGGGCAAGGAGATTGGCTACTTCGTGAAGATCTACCGCTAGTGAGGCAAGTCCTTCGTGGGCGACGGCCACGGTGGGATAGACAAGGTTGCTTCTTCGTGGACCCTTCTTGGGTGGAGCCCTCCGTGGACTCGCGCAACCGTTACCCTTCGTGGGTTGAAGTCTCCATCAACGTGGATGTACGATAGCACCACCTATCGGAACCACGCCAAAAACATCCGTGTCTCCAACTGCGTTTGAATCCTCCA
>NW_025315487.1:0-425 GCF_018294505.1 Triticum aestivum | reverse complement strand
TTTTAAGTTTATTATTTTTGAAGAAGATTAATAGACAAATTCCTCAGGTCCACCAATTTATTTCAGAATTTTTGGAGTTACATAAGTATGGAAGTTACCAGATTACTACAGACTGTTCTGTTTTTGACAGATTCTGTTTTCTATGTGTTGTTTGCCTATTTTGATGAATCTATGAGTAGTATCGGAGGGTAAGAACCATAGAGAAGTTGGAATACAGTAGATATTAGACCAATATGACTTTAGAATGAGTTCACAACAGTACCTAAGTGGTGATTCATTTTCTTATACTAACGAAGCTTACGAGTCTGTTAAGTTTTGTGTTGTGAAGTTTTCAAGTTTTGGGTAAAGATTCGATGGACTATGGAATAAGGAGTGGCAAGAACCTAAGCTTGGGGATTCCCAAGGCACCCCAAAGTAATATTCAA
>NW_025315486.1:0-425 GCF_018294505.1 Triticum aestivum | reverse complement strand
CACAACTTTTATGTTCATGAACTTGAGTCGGTGATGATCTTTAGATGATGTGATGAACTTGAGTATGTTTAGATGATGATGGTGAACTTGAGTATGTTTAGATGATGAACTGTCATATTTCTGCATAATTTCATATTGTTCTGTTTTGAAATGCTGTCAAATGAATTGGAAAAGAGAAAAAACAGGAAAAATAAAAAAAAATTAAAAAAACTATGCCTACGGCAAAGCCGTCGGCATATATAAGCCCAGGAGTCACCAGGGCTCGCCACGTGGCGGATCTATGCCGACGGCTTTGCCGTAGGCATAGATGAAAATCTATGCCGACGGCAAAGCCGTAGGCATACCTCTGCTGCCAGGAGTAACCAGAAGACGACACGTGGCAGGGCTATGCCTACGGCAAAGCCGTCGGCATAGATGAATCTATG
>NW_025315485.1:0-425 GCF_018294505.1 Triticum aestivum | reverse complement strand
GTTTTGCAAGTTATGGTGTGAGCTAAATATCTTGGAATCCTCTAATGTCCTGTGATCAGGCACACATCCCAACACTTATGCATATTGATGACTTAGATGTGCAACACACAAAGTAATGTATATCTTCAATCCATGAAGATTTACACTCTGAGTGTGAATACATTAACATGGAATTTGACTTCGGAGCGCCACGATAATTGTGCGCCGTGTCCGGGTCTAATACTTCCTATACGGTGGGTAACGCCACCACCAAATTTCTCTGTTTGAAGTGTTTCACTCATGGCGTTATATTGCAATGACTTCGCATTTGGTTTGTCTTCAGTTTCAATTTTTCTTCATGATTTTCTACACTATGGTGATTTGATTGCTTTCTGATATATATATATATATATATATATATATATATATATATATATATATATATA
>NW_025315484.1:0-425 GCF_018294505.1 Triticum aestivum | reverse complement strand
GCTCAAAATAATTAGTAAATGCATGAAAAATAACAAATGAAGTCAGAAAGGATTGAAAAATGATGATGTGGCTTTGAATGGTGCATTTTGAACACACCAAAAGTCAGGAGTTCAAATAAGTTTTAAAAAATGAAATCCCTTTGTAACAGACGAGTTTCCGTATGAAATCTTGATACTTTGCAAGAGATTGTTCGTTTTGTACACGAGGTGCATCCAGTTTTTGCCGTAACCCTCTCAACTTTCTTGCACATGCTATGTGGATGAAATGATGATACCATGCCAACTTTCAACCTTTTCGGAGTTCATTTGAAATGCTTTTCAATTTAAGGGTCTTATAGTTCAAAATAATTAGTAAATGCATGAAAAATAACAAATGGAGTCAGAAAGGAATGAAAAATGATGATGTGGCATTGGATGGTGCATTT
>NW_025315483.1:0-425 GCF_018294505.1 Triticum aestivum | reverse complement strand
TGGCTTCAAAGTCCTGAAATCATCACTTGTAACTCCGTTCTTGTTCCCCTTGCGCATGGCATCATCTCCATGCTTGTTCTTGCTCCAATGTTCATCCTTCTAAAAGCTAGGCCCTTTATTTGTAAGCAAAACAAATGTATCCAATTTAGGCAGCATCATATTCTCATGAACATTAGAATCATTACCAAGAAACGAAAGTACCTGATAATTTAATTGGCGTGCGCGACCTCTAGTAATTGGTCCCGTATATGTAGCAGTAGGGGCTGTGGGTGTAACAATGGTATTGATGTCCTCATCAAAAAGACTAGACGCTAAGACCAGCAACTGGACACGACGATGAAACCGCAAATTCAACAAAGCAAATACAGAAAAGATTATGCAAGGCTCAGATTGGTTCGGATGGGATGAACTAACCCTAATTTTTT
>NW_025315482.1:0-425 GCF_018294505.1 Triticum aestivum | reverse complement strand
TTTTTGCTTTGCTAGTTGTTCGTTCTATTGCCATGCTGCTTACCCACCACTTGCTATATCATGCCTCCCATATTGCCATGTCAAGCCTCTAACCATCCTTTCCTAGCAAACCATTGTTTGGCTAAGTTACCGCTTTTGCTCAGCCCTTCTTATAGCGTTGCTAGTTGCAGGTGAAGTTGAAGTTGGTTCCATGTTGGAACATGGATATGTTTTGGAATATCACAATATCTCTTATTTAATTAATGCATATATATATATATATTTGGTAAAGAGTGGAAGGCTCGGCCTTATGCCTGGTGTTTTGTTCTACTCTTGCCGCCCTAGTTTCCGTCATACCGGGATTATGTTCCTTGAGTTTGCGTTCCTTACGCGGTTGGGTGATTTATGGGACCCCCTTGACAGTTCGCCTTGAATAAAACTCCTCC
>NW_025315481.1:0-425 GCF_018294505.1 Triticum aestivum | reverse complement strand
GTAATAGTCCACAAAACGGGCCAGAATCGGCCAAAACTGTCAGTGTCGATGACCAACACGTAAGCGCACCTTGTTTTTCAACAAGCATGGATATCACTTCGGGACCCCAAAACGGTGAGTAATAGTCTACGAAACGGGTCAGAATCGACAAAAACCGCGAGTTTTGATGACCGACACGTAAACGCACCCCAAGGTTCGTTAATCGTGGAAATCATTTTGTGTCCCCAAAACGGTGAGTGGTAGTCCACGAAACGGGTCAGAATCGACAAAGACTGCGAGTGTTGATGACCGGCACGTAAACGCACCCTAGGGTTCGTTAATCATTGAAATCACTCCGGGACACCGAAATAGTGAGTAATAGTCCTTAAAATGGGCCAGAATCGGCCAAAACTGCGAGTGTGGATGACCGACACGTAAACACACCC
>NW_025315480.1:0-426 GCF_018294505.1 Triticum aestivum | reverse complement strand
TTCATGCATTTACTGGTTATTTTGAGCTATAATACCCTGAAATTTAAAAGCATTTCAAATGAATTCTGAAAATTTTGAAAGTTGGCATGGTATCATCATTTGACCCACATAGCATGTGCAAGAATGTAGAGAGGGTTACGGCAAAAACTGGATGCACTTCGTGTACAAAACGGACAATCTCTTTCGAAGTATAAGGGTTTCATACGGAAACTCGTCTATTACAAAGGGGTTTCATTTTTTTGAACTTATTTGAACTCCATAGTTTTTCTGTGCTCAAATTGCACCATTCAAAGCCACATCATCAATTTTCAACCCTTTCTGACTTCATTTGTTATTTTTCATGCATTTACTGGTTATTTTGAGCTATAAGACCCTGAAATTGAAAAGCATTTCAAATGAACTCTGAAAAGGTTGAAAGTTGGCATG
>NW_025315479.1:0-426 GCF_018294505.1 Triticum aestivum | reverse complement strand
TGTATTCGTCTAAATTGGAACAAGTAACTAATTTTTTCATGATTTGTTATTAGGTCTTCAGTGGCAAATCATCATTTTTTTCTATCATTCTATGTTAAAAAAAATTCAAAGAAAAGGAATATTATAATGTTTTTAATAACTAGGCTGTGCTAAAAAGAATCTAGAAAACTGAAGAAGGCAAAGATCATTCTTTAAAAATATTCTCTACAATGAATTATTGTTATGATTTTTTTTAGCTTCCGCAGCGGTGGCAGATACCAGTGAAATAGAAGATGACGAAGAGCAAATGAAGCTTGCTAAGCTGTGCATTACTGCCTTCTGTATCGTTCATCAGCTGGACACCGGTACAATGGTACATACACTGTTGCGTGAGTTGGACAAGGGTACACTAGTACGTCAGTTGGACACCGTTGCATGAGTTGGACA
>NW_025315478.1:0-426 GCF_018294505.1 Triticum aestivum | reverse complement strand
CCAGCACCACCCAGGTAGTCGGAGCCTGGCGAGCGGCGTCGTTCGTGCACCAGATGATCAACCCCATGCCGCCGGACCCAAAGACGGAGCTGGGCCCCCTGCCGGCGGCGCGGGGCCCTCTGAGGGTGTCGTTGTGCTGACTCCGGGCGGCGCGGCGACCTCCATGGTGTGCGCGCCGAACAGCGTCACCACGTTGGTGACCCTGGGCACCGCCGTGGGAAAAGCCCTGTGCGTCGTCAGCAAGACGAAGGAGTTCAACACGCTCGCTGAAGCACTGCTGAAAATGGCACGCAGCCACTGGGTCGTGACAGAGCTCCTTCTAACATAGTTAGAAGTCGAAGCGCGCCGCGATCCACTCAGCTGTCACCGCCACCCACGCCAGTGGAAGCCTTGGCGTGCGCACAACTGCTCCTCGACTTCCCTCCT
>NW_025315477.1:0-426 GCF_018294505.1 Triticum aestivum | reverse complement strand
CGAAGAGACTTGCAAAGATAACCAATTATACATCAAAGATTTCAGAGAAGAATCAAATATTGTTCATAGATAAACTTAATCATAAACCCACAATTCATCGGATCTCGACAAACACACCGCAAAAAGAGTTACATCAAATAGATCTCTGCTACCTCTTGAGCACTTGCGTTGGTTTTCCCTTGAATAGGAAAGGGTGGTGCAGCAAAGTAGCGTAAGTATTTCCCTCAGTTTTTGAGAACCAATGTATCAATCCAGTAGGAGGCTACGCGCGAGTCCCTCACACCTACACAAAACAAATAAATCCTCGCAACCAACGCGATAAGGGGTTGTCAATCCCTACACGGTCACTTACGAGAGTGAGATCTAATAGATATGATAAGATATTTTTTTGGTATTTTTATGATAAAGATGCAAAGTAAAATAAAA
>NW_025315476.1:0-426 GCF_018294505.1 Triticum aestivum | reverse complement strand
CGGTTTTTTCCGTCATGGACGGCCCAAAGAATGTCATGCAGATGTGTCTCCGGCCCGCCCAGGATGAAAATGCCATTTTCTGTCATGATTTTCATAGAAGTAGGAGCCCACCACATCTATGATGATACTAGGTTTTGTCACAATTATCATCATAGAAGTGTCATAAGTATAATAGAAAAAAAAATCGTTGGGCCCAAAATGTCACGGATCTGTCTTTTTTTGTAGTGGTTGGATAGTTTTTTTGGGTGGGTTAGATGCAACTATCTCAAACTAGCTCTCTTGTTTGGATAAACTTTAGGGCTATTTGAGCCCAAACTAGCTCAAACTAACTCTACCCCATGGACACAGCAGCAGTTAATCAGCCGATAAATTGTAAGAATGCAATAAACTCCTTGTAGTGACCCGACCTCAGAAGGTCAAGTCTCT
>NW_025315475.1:0-426 GCF_018294505.1 Triticum aestivum | reverse complement strand
GCCTCCCCGAGTGGGGCAACTGGGGGCGCCCTCTTCCCGCCTCCTCCAGTACCCCCCAACTTCCCCCCTCCCGCCGCTGTCGGCGTGGGCCGTGGAGCCTTGCTCGCATGGTGCCAGCGGTGGCGGCCCCGTTTTGCCCCCTGCGCGGCGTTTCCGGACACACCCGCCCGTGGTTGTTACTCCTGGCGGGATCTAGACTGGCCTCACAGATCAATACTAGTCTTTTCTACACACTTTGTCGTCGCTCATGCGCACCCGGGAGCAACTTCACGGTCGGTCACCCATCCTGAATTTACTCCAAGCTGAGCACGCTTAAATTTGGAGTTCTTTCCAAATGGGGTCCTGGAAAAGAAGGAATTCCTTATCGATATGAGTAGTCTATCATCCCTAATAATTCAGGCTATCACACATACACACACACACACA
>NW_025315474.1:0-426 GCF_018294505.1 Triticum aestivum | reverse complement strand
CAATAGATACTCAAAACCATATAATCTGTTCAGCATTAATATTATCTTTATAATTGTATGTAACACCATCTGATCATTCGTCTAATGGAGCCTTACTATAACAGATACATCATCTTAACAATGCTTCAGTGAACCCACATTACTACTTGGACCACAACAATAAATTTTTCTAACTGTAAATGCAATACGAACAAGATTTTTAATCGCATGTCCTGATATAGAATTACAAAAAAACATTGGCTATCTTGTGATCTTAGATTAAACTCTATGTTTCCCGCAAAAAAGAGATTAAACTCTATGTATTGGTCTAAGGTCCATACAAATAACACATTTTGGTCATTAATATTATGTTGTTTTGGTGATAGCGCAATAATTAAATTTCCACAAAGTAAAGCAAATTAAATATAGTTCCCTCATAGGTGGTAC
>NW_025315473.1:0-426 GCF_018294505.1 Triticum aestivum | reverse complement strand
AGCTTCCTTCAGATATAAATCCACCACTAGTCGAAGACGGATGGGCGTTGGCGGACGTTGCGTTTCTTCCGTCACCATTGGAGACGATGACGTGCTTGCCGGGGTTGCCAAACCTCCAATTTTTGGTGATTCTTGTTCTTTCAAATTGCTTGTAGCTCCATCAGATGAACCAGTCAAAACAGGCGTAACATGATCATGGACATGGCCTTCATGTACGTGCCCTTCATGTGCTGATGTTGCAGCACATGGGCTGCTTTGCTGCCTGCTGGAAACGCATGCAGCGAACAGGCTCTCAGCGCCTGGGCTGGCTGGTGGTGGGCCATGGGATCTATGAGATGGTGTGCATGTTCTGGCCCTCCAAGCGGAACAATGCCAGTAGGGGGAGCGTTGCGCATGCTGCTGCCAGGCGTGCCATACGTGCCCTCG
>NW_025315472.1:0-426 GCF_018294505.1 Triticum aestivum | reverse complement strand
CACCGCCACCCTGTCTATCTTAGGGTAACGTGAGTCGAGGCGGACGACGTCGCGGTAGCGACGATGGACGCCGAGACGAGCACGTGACACCAATGCCACCCTGTCTATCTTAGGGTTACGTGAGTCGAGGCGGACGTCGTCGCGGTAGCGACGACGGATGCCGAGACGAGCACGTGACACCAATGCCACCCTGTTTATCTTAGGTTAACGCGAGTCGAAGAGGACGTCGTCGCGATAGCGACGGCGGACGCCGAGACGAGCACATGGCACCACCGCCACCCTGTCTATCTTAGGGTAACGCGAGTCGAGGTGGACGTCGTCACTGTAGCGACGACGGACGCCGAGATGAGCACGTGGCACCACCGCCACCCTGTCTATCTTAGGGTAACGCGGGTCGAGGCGGACGTCGTCGCAGTAGCGACGACT
>NW_025315471.1:0-426 GCF_018294505.1 Triticum aestivum | reverse complement strand
CCTGCCTACCCGCCTCCGCTTCCACCTATGGCCCCTTCCTGTCCCCATACCGCGGATCCAAATTTCCCCCCTCCCCCGGGCCGGCGCTGGCGCCAACAGCGGCTCAAAAAACGAGATCTTTCGTCCTTCTCCAGCCGGTCGACCTGATCTCCCGTTTCAGCTGGCTACCCCGAAGGCCAACGGCGTCAGGCCGGTCCAGATCTGGCGGCTCTACTCGGCGACCTTTGCTGTGATGAATCACAAGGCCGACCGGTATCTGAGTAAGTAGCCTCTTGAAAAGGACTCCTTCCTTGATTGTACACCCTAAACTGATTATATATTATTCTGAGCAGACATATACAGATATGAATTCATCAGCCGGTTCATTTTACATTTTATCCTGACGCACTGTTGAAGGAAAACAGCATCCATTGCCTCAGCTTCCAC
>NW_025315470.1:0-426 GCF_018294505.1 Triticum aestivum | reverse complement strand
CATTTTCCTTCCGGAGCACGCATATGCATCGCATATCATATCTTGCATATCATTCATGTTTTGCATCACGTTGCTTGTGCATTTCTCGTGATTGATTGTGGTTCCGTTGCTTGTATTCTTATTTTGGGTAGAGCCGGGAGACGAGTTCGTGAACGAGGAACCTGTTGAGTACGCTTTCGAGGATCAAGCTTTCGACAACTCTGAGAACCTTGCAGGCAAGATGACCACCCCTCGAAATCACTTCTATCTTTGCTTTGCTAGTTGTTCGTTCTATTGCCATGCTGCGCTACCTACCACTTGCTATATCATGCCTCCCATATTGTCATGTCAGCCTCTAACCATCCTTTCCTAGCAAACCGTTGTTTGGCTAAGTTACCGCTTTTGCTCAGCCCTTCTTATAGCGTTGCTAGTTGCAGGTGAAGTTGA
>NW_025315469.1:0-426 GCF_018294505.1 Triticum aestivum | reverse complement strand
GCATGTGCGAAAGAGTAGAGAGGGTCACGGCAAAAACTTGCTGCACGTCACGTACAAATTGGACAAACTCTTTCGGAGTATCAGAGTTTCGGACGAGAACTCATCTGTTACACGGGCACTTCAATGTTTTTTAAACTTATTTGAACTCCGGACTTCTTTTGTGTTCAGTATGCAGCATTCAAAGCGACGTCATCAATTTGCAACATTTTCTAACATCATTTGTTTTTTCGGTCATTTACCTAATTGTTTAGAGAGCTAAATGACCGTGAAATTGAAAATCACTACAAAATGAATTCTGAAAATGTTGAAACTTGGCATGGTATCATCATTTCACCCGCATAGCATGTGCGAAAGAGTAGAGAGGGTCGCGGAAAAAACTGGACGCACTTCATGTACAAATTGGACAAACTCTTTCGGAGTATCAGG
>NW_025315468.1:0-426 GCF_018294505.1 Triticum aestivum | reverse complement strand
GGTGGCCGGAGCTTGAAGGAGTTGATGTAGGCGATGCAGGGGTCCCGGCTTGATTCAGTGGGCGAGGAAGACATAGCAGACGACGGCGGGGCTCCCAGACTCAGTCCCACGGCGCGGGGAGGACAGGGAGCGTGCGAACGATAGTGGCCATGGCGGGGAGCTTCGGGCGATGCGCGTGGGAGAGGGAAACGACGCGAGGAAGGGGGGGGGGAATGGGGCTAGGTTTTTCAGGGGAGTGCGAGGCGATGCTCTTAACCTCCAGGGAGGGCCGCGGGATGGCCAGCGCGTGGCCGGTGGCCATGGTGGATGGCCTCCACGCCCTCTGCCTCCACTGTAGCGGAGAGGAGAGGTGGATCTGGGCTGGGCTAGGCACAGTAGCTAGTGGGCTCACGTGCACAGTAGTCGATAGGCCTTTCCCTTTTTTTT
>NW_025315467.1:0-426 GCF_018294505.1 Triticum aestivum | reverse complement strand
AACTCCAAACTTTTTTTGCGTTCCGTACGCACCATTTAAAGCGACGTCATCAATTTTCAAAACTTTCTGGCATCATTTGCTATTTTTTAGTCATTTACCGATTTGTTTAGAGAGCTAAATGACCGTGAAATTGAAAATCACTATAAAATGAACACTGAAAATGTCGAAACTTGGCATGGTATCATAAATTCACCCACATAGCATGTGCAAAAGAGTAGAGAGGGTTACGGCAAAAACTGGACGCACTTCGTGTACAAACTGGACAATCTCTTTCGGAGTATCAGGGTTTCGGACGAGAACTCATCTGTTACACTGGCACTTCATTTTTTTAAACTTATTACAACTCCAGACTTTTTTGCGTTCTGTACACACCATTCAAAGCGAAGTCATCAATTTTCAAAACTTTCTGACATCATTTGCTATTTT
>NW_025315466.1:0-426 GCF_018294505.1 Triticum aestivum | reverse complement strand
TGAGTACCCGGGACGACGCCTTCAAGAAAGGTTCTTGTGCGCAAAAGAAAAGGTTCCCTCGGTCGGGGATATGCATGGTTCTGGTAATATAAAATGGATGTTGTATAAAATCTAACGATGAAGTGGTTCTGACCATGTAAAACGGAAGTTATGTGTGATCTAACAATGCGATGACACGTTGTGAATGGGTTATGCAATCAATTAGAAACTGACATGGCAATATAACACAACATCGTCGTCCGGAAAGCATGCATGGTGTGGAAAGTATAGGTAGTTGCAACGTCATCGGTATATGAAAGGTTCGCGTTCACATGCAATAGGGTGCCCCATGTGCAGGTATGCATGGTTCCGACAATGTAAAATGAAGGTTCATGTGTAATGTAAGTGTTATGGTGATGCTATATTTAGTTCTCTCTCTCTCTCTCT
>NW_025315465.1:0-426 GCF_018294505.1 Triticum aestivum | reverse complement strand
AATGCATCTACCAATGAAGAGAGCAAAATAATGTATAGAAGAAAAGTGAATGCTCCCTATGGTAGCTTGTGCAATATCCCTAGATTCTGCCATAGTAATACTAGCAAGGGAATCTCTAAATTCAGATTTGTGGGGATGATTAATATTGCCCCATTGTGGAAGTTTGCAAGCAGTTGTAAAATCCTTTAAGTCCATGGTATAAGATGTATCATAGATATCAAATAGGACACTCGGAGAATTACATGTACATTTGTATTTAAACCTTCGCACAAATGAATCGGTCAATTGATAGTACTGAGGACACTTATCTTGTAAGAAGTCCTCCAGATCGGCATTACGCGCATACCCGTCAAATTCCTCCTTAAAGCCTGCTTCTAACATAAAATCGTCGGATGGCCACTCACAAGCTCGTACTTCTGCGTCCCT
>NW_025315464.1:0-426 GCF_018294505.1 Triticum aestivum | reverse complement strand
TCACGTGCTTGTCTCGGCGTCCGTCGTCGCTACCGTGACGACGTCCGCCTCGACTCGCGTAACCCTAAGATAAACAGGGTGGCAGTGGTGTCACATGCTCGTCTCGTCGTCCGTCGTCGCTACCGCGACTACGTTCGCCTCGACTCGCGTTACGCTAAGACAGGGTGGCAGTGCTGTCACGTGCTCGTCTCGGCGTCCGTCGTCGCTACCGCGATGACGTCCGCCTCGACTCGCATTTACGCTAAGACAGGGTGGCAGTGGTGTCACGTGCTCGTCTCGGCGTCCATCGTCGCTACCGCGATGACGTCCGCCTCGACTCGCGTTTACGCTAAGACAGGGTGGCAGTGGTGTCACGTGCTTGTCTCGGCGTCCATCGTCGCTACCGCGACGACGTCCGCCTCGACTCGTGTTACGCTAAGACAGGGT
>NW_025315463.1:0-426 GCF_018294505.1 Triticum aestivum | reverse complement strand
AAACTTATTTGAACTCCTGACTTTGTGTGTGTTCAAAATGCACCATTCAAAGCCACATCATCATTTTTCAATCCTTTCTGGCTTCATTTGTTATTTTTCATGCATTTACTAATTCTTTTGAGCTATAAGACCCTAAAATTGAAAAGCATTTCAAATGAACTCCGAAAAGGTTGAAAGTTGGCATGATATCATCATTTCATCCACATAGCATGTGCAAGAAAGTTGAGAGGGTTACGGAAAAAACTGGATGCACTACGTGTACAAAACGGACAATCTCTTTCAAAGTATCAGGATTTCATCCGGAAACTCGTCTGTTACAAAGGGATTTCATTTTTTAAAACTTATTTGAACTCCTGACTTTGTGTGTGTTCAAAATGCACCATTCAAAGCCACATCATCATTTTTCAATCCTTTCTGGCTTCATTT
>NW_025315462.1:0-426 GCF_018294505.1 Triticum aestivum | reverse complement strand
TCGCGGTAGCAATGACAGAATCTGAGACGAGCGTGTGACACCACTGCCACCCTGTCTTAGCGTCACGCGAGTCGAGGCGGACATCGTCGCGGTAACGACGACGGACACCGAGACGAGCACGTGACACCACTGCCACCCTGTCTTAGCGTAACGCGAGTCGAGGAGGACGTCGCCGCGGTAGCGACGACGGACGCTGAGACGAGCACGTGACACCACTGCCATCCTGTCTTTCGGTAACGCGAGTCGAGGCGGACGTCGCCGCGGTAGCGACGACGGACGTCGAGACGAGCACGTGACACCACTGCCACCCTATCTTAGCATAACGCGAGTCGAGGCGGACGTCGTCACGGTAGCGACGACGGACGCCGAGACGAGCACGTGACACCACTGCCACCCTATCTTAGCGTAACGCGAGTCGAGGCGGAC
>NW_025315461.1:0-426 GCF_018294505.1 Triticum aestivum | reverse complement strand
ATTTTCTGAAATTTCTACCAAAATTTTAAAACACCAACATTTTTACGTCGTCGCTACTGCGACGACGTCCGCCTCGACTCGCGTAACCCTAAGATAGACAGGGTGGCCGTGGTGTCGCGTGCTCGTCTCGGCGTCCGTCGTCGCTACCGCGACGACGTCCGCCTCGACTCACGTTACGCTAAGACAGGGTGGCAGTGGTGTCACGTGCTCGTCTCGGCATCCGTCGTCGCTACCGCGACGACGTCCGCCTCGACTCGCGTTACGCAAAGACAGGGTGGGAATGGTGTCACGTGCTCGTCTCGGCGTCCGTCGTTGCTACTGCGACGACGTCCGCCTCGACTCGCGTTACGCTAAGACAGGGTGGCAGTGGTGTCACGTGCTCGTCTCCGCGTCCGTCGTCGCTACCGCGACGATGACCGCCTCGAC
>NW_025315460.1:0-426 GCF_018294505.1 Triticum aestivum | reverse complement strand
CAAAGTGGTGAGTAATAGTCCACGAAATGCTCCAAAATCGGCCAAAACTGCAAGTGTTGATGACCTACACGTAAACGCACCTCAGGGATCATTAATCATGGAAATCGCTCCAGGACCTCAAAAAGGTGAGCAATAGCCCATGAGACGGGTCGAATCAGCCAAAACGGCGAGTGTCAATGACCTGCACGTAATAGCACCTTGTAGTTCAACAAGCAATGAAATCGCACAGGAACCCCAAAATGGTGAGTAATAGCCCATGAAACGGGCCAGAATCGGGCAAAACAGAGAGTGTTGATGAATGACACATAAGCGCCTCATGGGGTTTAGCAACCATTAAAATCGCTTCGGGACCCCAAAATGGTGATTAATAGTCCACGAAACGGGCCAGAATCAGCGAAAATTGTGAGTGTTAATGACCTACACGTA
>NW_025315459.1:0-426 GCF_018294505.1 Triticum aestivum | reverse complement strand
TTGAGCCTGTTTTTCTCATGTTTTTTTCTGTTTCTTTTCTTTTTTCTTCTCCGGTTTTTTATTCTTTATTCATACTCTTTTGGATTTGTTTCTTTGGTTTTACTTTTCATTTTCTTTTTTCTGGTTTACTTTGTTTCATCTTTGGTTTTCTTTGTTTCTTTTGGTTTTAATTTTACATTTTTTTATATCTCAACAACATTTTATAATACACGTTTAAAATTTTCTATACAAATTTTAAACATTTTAAATGCTTAAGTAATAATATTCATACACAAGATTAACATTTTTAATACATTGTCAACACTTTTTATATACATTTTTCTAAATGCTCGATTAGCAGTTTTCAAATAAAAATATTATATTTTTTGAATACATTCAGTATTTTTATCTCTACCTCTCTACCTAATAATAATAATAATAATAATA
>NW_025315458.1:0-427 GCF_018294505.1 Triticum aestivum | reverse complement strand
GGGCGGCGCTATTTATAGGCGCGGGAGGCGAGGCCTGCCGTGGGCGAGGGGCAGCGACGGCGTGGCGGCGCCGGACTCCGGGAGGAGTCCCGGTCGGGGACGACGGGCGAGGCGGCGCGGCGCTGGGCCTTGGCCTGGCTTCGGCTGGGCCGGCCCAGTTCGGGGAGAAGTTTTTTTTTTAAAACAGAGAAAGAAATAATAAAACAAAAGAAAATGAAAATATTATACAGGCATATAATATATCAAAATTTTCAGAAAAAGATTTCCTACCGCGTGAACATTTTTGTAAAGTCAAATAAAATCCACACAAATTTTAATAAATCAAACAGTGCTACTGCCTTAATAAAATCCAATAAAAATCATTTTAAAAATACCAAAATGATTTCAAATTTATTTTTCTCCAATTTTCTGATGTAGGGAATCATGT
>NW_025315457.1:0-427 GCF_018294505.1 Triticum aestivum | reverse complement strand
ACCTGTCAAATTGCTATTCAAAACAGTGATGTAGAGATGTGTTGGCTGCTTAAAACAAGGTTCTTTTGTATGGTTTCTTTCCTTAATGCTTCCTACTTTAAGTGCCTCCTGATTTTAGCGCACGACCAATATACATCACATCTTTTCAGTCTATTATGTTTCCCTTCCAATTGTACCAGGTCAGAATAAACAACTCATAATTTGAGCGCAAACTCAGGTAACTCTTGTTGAGAAGTATCTATCGCAAAGGTCGTACTGTTTTCAGCTCTCCATTGATAAAAATGATGTTTTAAGTAATCCCCTTATTGATTACAGCATCTTGATCAGATATATTCAGTGTACAGTCAAGTTTTTCTCCCTTACATAAATGTTTTATTAGTTGTGTACAAACAACTTCTTATCTGCTCCCTTAATAATTATGTACTTT
>NW_025315456.1:0-427 GCF_018294505.1 Triticum aestivum | reverse complement strand
CTCATAAACGACCCATTTCACCTAGGTTAGCTCATAAACGACCCATTTCACCTAGGTTAGCTCATAAACGACCCATTTCACCTAAGTTAGCTCAAAAAGATCCATTTCAACTAAATTAGCTCATAAATGATCCATTTCACCTAAGTTAGCTCAAAAACGATCCATTTCAACTAAATTAGCTCCAAAATGATCCATTTCAACAAAGTTAGCTCAAAAACTATCCATTTCAACTAAGTTAGCTCAAAAACGATCCATTTGACCTAAGTGAGCTAAAAAACGATCCATTTCACCTTAGTTACCTCAAAAACGATCCATTTCAACTAAGTTAGCTAAAAAACGATCCATTTCAACTAGGTTAGCTCCAAAATGACCCATTTCACCTTACTTAGCTCAAAAACGATGCCCTTCACCTTAGTTAGCTCATAAA
>NW_025315455.1:0-427 GCF_018294505.1 Triticum aestivum | reverse complement strand
TGTTGATGACCGACACATAAGCGCACCTTGGGGTTCAATAACTAAGGCAATCGCTTCGGGAGCCCAAAACGGTGGGTAATAATCCATGAAAGGGGCCAGAATCGGCCAAAACAGCCAGTGTTGATGACCACGCATAAACGCACCCTAGTGTTCATTAATCGTGGAAATCACTCCCAGACCCCAAAGCAGTGAGTAATAGTCCATGAAACGGGCCAAAATCGGCCAAAACTGACAGTGTTGATGACCGACATGTAAGTGCACCTTGGGGTTCAATAACTGTGGAAATTGCTTCGGGACCCCAAAACGGTGAGTAATAGTCCATGAAATGGGCCAGAATCGGCCACAACTGCGAGGGTTGATGACCAACACGTAAACGCACCCCAGGGTTCATTAATCGTGGAAATCACTCTGGAACCCCAAAACAGTG
>NW_025315454.1:0-427 GCF_018294505.1 Triticum aestivum | reverse complement strand
AGAATGGCGAATCAGTTGGTCTGACTGTAACCTGGGCAAGCGTTTTCGAATGCAAATACTTATTGCGTAGAATCTGAGCCCACATTCCTTCCGGCTCAATCTCTAACCTATAGAGCCATTTACTCATAGGACATTTATTCTTAATTTCCAAGTTCTCAATACCGATACCGCCCTTGTCCTTGGGTCGGCAAAGAATATCCCACCGAGCGAGACGGTATTTCTTCTTGGCCTCATCTGACTGCCAGAAGAAACGAGATCTAAAGAAATCAAGTCTTTTCCGCACCCCTTTCGGTATCTCGAAGAAAGTAAGCAGGAACATCGGCATACTAGTAAGCACTGAATTAATCAATATTGGCCGACCTCCATACGACATTAGTTTGCTCTTATAGCAACTATGCTTTTTTCAATTTGATCTTCGATGCACTTT
>NW_025315453.1:0-427 GCF_018294505.1 Triticum aestivum | reverse complement strand
TGTTCATTGGGAGGGCTTGGACGGAACATGCGATGGAAACGAGGCCTGGCGTACCGCAAAACGGAGGAAACGACCTTGTGTTTGACCGGCCACGTTCGAAACGGGATCTTGTTCATCGGGAGGGGTCTGGCGTACCGCACAACAGAGGAAACGGACCTCCTACAGTCGAAATGGGGGTCCTGTTGATCGGGAGGGGTGTGGTGTACCGCAAAACGAACGAAACGGACCTCCTACGATCGAAACGGGGATCCTGTTCATCGGGAGGGGTGTGGCGTACCGCAAAACAGGACTCCACGGGATACTGTTCATCTCCACCGTCGACCTCCTCCAGCCTCCACGGGCTCCTGTTCATCCAGCCTCCACCGCGCGCTACTCCACCGGCTACTGTTCAACCACCCCTCCACTGTCTACTGTTCATCCAGCCCTC
>NW_025315452.1:0-427 GCF_018294505.1 Triticum aestivum | reverse complement strand
GCAGGAAAAGTGATTGTTTCTAGAAACGGGTCCTTTCTTGAGGAAAAGTTTCTCTCGAAAGAATTGAGTGGGAGGATGGTTGAGACTTGATGAGGTTATTGAACCATGACTTCAACTAGTGTGTAGCAGGGCACAGGAAGTTGTTCCTATGGCACCTACACCAATTGAAGTGGAAGCTTATGATAGTGATCATGAAACTTCGGACCAAGTCACTACCAAACCTCGTAGGTCGACAAGGATGCGTACTACTTCAGAGTGGTACATAATCCTGTCTTGGAAGTCATGTTGCTAGACAACGATGAACCTACGAGCTATGGAGAAGCGATGGTGGGCCCGGATTCCGACGAATGGCTCGACGCCATAAAATACGAGAGAGGATCCATGTATAAAAACAAAGTATAGACTTTGGAAGAACTACTTGATGGTC
>NW_025315451.1:0-427 GCF_018294505.1 Triticum aestivum | reverse complement strand
TGGCATAATATTTTGTTGTGGTGTTCTGGTGCGATCACAACACCTTTTGACTTGGTATATGCGTTGGCTTTATGTATCGATGTAGTCTCGAGCATGAGTACACTTTGGAGTTGTTTTGTGGTCAGCAATGGATACACTAATGATTTGGATCATCCTCGTGAGCTTCTCATGCATACCGGTAGGAAGCCGGGAAAGTCGTGGTCTTGGGTAGACACGAGCTTGTCCCTAGCCCCTCGTCGAGACGAGTATGCCCGGTATGGCATGGTGAGACTCGAGGAGTGGTGATTTATTTCACTAGTGGTAATATTGTTGGAGGATTCTTGGACCACCTGAGTCGGTTGTAGATCGAGTCTTGATCAATAGCTTCCTTATTTGTTGGTACCACCACTTGTCCCTGCAGGGGACAGGGTATGGTTCAGTAAGTTGT
>NW_025315450.1:0-427 GCF_018294505.1 Triticum aestivum | reverse complement strand
GGGGGGGGTGGGGTGGTTAAGGAGGAGCTTACTCATGATGAGCAGCCAGGCATGCAAGTAATAACTGGATTTGTGGCCGTCGTCCGTGCATTGCCGAGACAGAGCTTGGGGTAGGCTGTCTCCCTCTCATCACAAATCTCCATCAACCTGGGGTGGGCGGTTGCAAAGAAATCATCAAAGTCGCGTGGTCGATAGACGGCGGAGGTTGCGGCATTGAAACATGATTGCGGCGTCAAATGGAAAGGGCCGGGCACCCGCCTGACTTACTTGAGCACGTGCTTGGTTCAGTTCATGGCGACGGCAAGGCGGAGCGGACAGGAGATGAGAGATATGTGGCATCGGATGACGATGGAACAAGGGGACTGGCGCTCGCTCTGCTCGCTACAGATAGCAGTAATCCAGTCCATCATCATTACACACACAAAAA
>NW_025315449.1:0-427 GCF_018294505.1 Triticum aestivum | reverse complement strand
TCTGACCAGTGGACCTCTCCACCCGGTTGTGTCAGGTCTACCCTAGGGACACCCGGGAGCAACATCCGGGCCAAACCCACAGCTACATCCACTCCGTGTAGACCCGACGTGTCCGTTTCCTCCCCTCCAGGTGACGGCAGCGGCGCCGTCCGTGATGGGGGGCACACCCCGGAGACGTGTCTCGCCTCTTCGGACATGCCACAACACCACCCCACATGTATGAGGGTCCGGTACGACGCTCCGGTGGCATTGCTACCCCCAGGGCCCCCATCCCGTCTTACCCTGGAGCGGTTGACCACGGGATCTAGCCCTTTGACTTTGCACGGACGGGCTTTGACCAGCGGACCTCCCCGCCTGGTTGTGTTAGGTCAGCCCATAGGAACACTTTGGAGCAACAACCGGGCCAGACCCACAGCAAGATCCTCTC
>NW_025315448.1:0-427 GCF_018294505.1 Triticum aestivum | reverse complement strand
TTTAGTAGCCCCAACACATTGAAGCCTATGGATCCTTCCTTTCAATATAGAAATCAACATAGAAGTACCTGGCCCAGATTGACCAAACGAAAAGGACTAAACCAAACCAAGAATACATATTCCCTTTAATAGTAGGATAATTCCTTTTTTAATTTAGTAGCCCCAACACATTGAAGCCTATGGATCCTTCCTTTCAATATAGAAATCAACATAGAAGTACCTGGCCCACATTAACCAAACTAAGAGGACTAAACCAAACCAAGAAAAGGACGCAATCCTTCCTTTAGTTTGCTCATTATTTTAATTAGTTACATCGAAGATCTAGACAGGAGGTCCTATGTTCAATTCCCCCAATGTTGATTTATTTTGACCCAATTATTTTTCGCGGTCTCTATGAAAGCCCATAAAAGGCCCATCATCATAGAAG
>NW_025315447.1:0-427 GCF_018294505.1 Triticum aestivum | reverse complement strand
AATGAAGCCAAAGCCGAAGCCGGATGAGAGGAAAGAGGGGGTTGAGGGACAACCGGGCGAGTAGACTTCCTAGTGCGCCTTGCGTTCATTCGCCGCCGGCCGTCGACCGTGCGCCTAGCCGTCTAGGGCTCTAGCGCCAGCCGCCAGTCCCTGCGCTCGCCACTTGTGCGGAAACGAAGAGACAAGGAGTTCGATCGATCGATCCGTACATCCTACGTATCCGCATGGGCTGCAGACTGCTGTTGGGCCATGAACATAGGAGAATCGAAGGCCCAATTCTTTTTTGCCCGGGTAAACAAGCTACCGAACATGTTTAGCGGTTCATTAATTTAGATCGATCGCTGCTATCAAGGACTAGCGAGCCCGGGCAAGTGCCCAGGGTCGCTGGGCGGTGCCTCCGCCACTGACCTCAGCATATGTAAACAAA
>NW_025315446.1:0-427 GCF_018294505.1 Triticum aestivum | reverse complement strand
GAGCGGCCAGCTCGATCCGAGCCGGATGTGCACCAAGGAGATGCCGCGGGAGGAGGTGGCCTTTATGGTGAACTACCTTCCGAACTGCAAACTCGCCGTGGAGTGGCAGTTCGGCAAGGAGCCATACAGCCGAGCCAACCCGCCGCCTACGGTATGCTCTCCTTGTCTCTTCTTTTTCTCCTTGTTGCCGAGCACCTCTTGGCCGACTCTGACTTAGTCGGCTTGTTCTTCGACAGAGCCCTCTGCTTCGGCCGGCCGGCGGGTCAGACGCGGAGCGCCGTTTTGTCCCCGACCGGACCGAACATGATCTGGATGACCCCGACCTGAGGGCGGTCGGTATGGACGACGACGTCGAGCTGGGAGGTGGCCAAGCCGGCAGCAAGGCAGGCGGCTCCGGGCTCAGCGCCACCTTTGACGACTGGCCAGA